>NW_008607907.1:15333-60414 GCF_000691845.1 Merops nubicus
AGCTGGGCCCTGGTCTGTTTAGACCTTTGCGAACATGGGTCAATTGGGTGAGAGTTGCCATGTGGGCACCTTTCTCTTATGTATTTAACTTACTGGCCTGGCTGTTTCCCATGCCAACTATGGGAAACCTCAGTTCACTGTTTGTACCACCTGCTGTGGGCTGAGTCACATCTTTTGTGGGATCGCTGGGGGTGGCGTTGATTGTGTACCAGCTGATTGATCTGTTTGTACCCCCAGTGATCATTCATGGAATGTCCTTTTTGTTTACAATACAGTCTGTGTATTGGTTCATCTTCCTGTTGGCTGTATCATTTTTGTTGGGCCTGGTCATTGGCAGAACAATGAGTCATGAGGTGTCAACATCCTGCTTGTGTCCCTTGTGATGCTTGGTGGAGCTGTAAATACAGGAGAAGATGATCTTTGCCTGGTGTAAATTATCAAAGCTGTGCTGATATGAGTGAATCTATAGCAAGCTACACCAGCTGCTGAAACACCTGCAGGATATTTCGTTCCTGCTTTCTGGAGCAGCAGAAAGCTGGTGGTGGACATGGCCTTACACAAACACTCCTGGCATAAGACACACAGCTAAGAAATTCTCTGCCCCTTTGGTTTGGCCTGGTAAGGTTTAGCAAAAAATCCCTAAAACGTTTGGCCTTCTATGCTCATTCCTATATAGAGTCAGGTGTTCTACAAGCCCTGTAGGTTCACTTGGACACATAGCAGCCTGTTCAACTGGTACCCCAAGACAGACACTCGGTGGCAACACATGGGGCATGCTTCTGATGGAAAGGATTGCTAGGTTAAATAAAGTTTAGCTACTTGAAAGATGAAAAGCTTCACTGCATATATCCAGAAACAGAGTTCAGACCTGTAATTCTTACTATTCTGGCACTGACTTCACTTGATTTCCATGTGGTTGGTTAAGGGCTGGGAAGGGAGAGAGTTTGTTTGGATTCTGCTGTATGAACCTGATGCTGTGTTTGAACAGCAAATGCTGCAGGAAGAAAGACTCACCCAACACAAACCTTGTTGTCATAATGAAAGGAAATGTTCCCTTTTGGACTGAAGCCGAATTTGTCCTCGCTCCTGTGTCACTGAAACGATACAAAATAGGGTCAATTGTAAACAACTTTATTTCATTCAACTCTTCACAGAACAGGAGGATGGGGCTCAGGAAAATTTATTGAATGAAAAAGGATTAACTCCTTTTCAAAAGAAAAAGGGAAAAATCGCTCCTTATGATCTTCTTGGAAGGACTTGCAAGCAATGGAGGTGAATGTAAAACCCAAGATGCAAAATCCTGTCCTGTGATTAACTCCCTGGGTAGGCTGCCGAGCTCCAGCCTTGGGGCCTGCTGCTGGCTGCCACCAGACCCATCGTTTCCCCTCAGTGCCCTGTGGCTGCTTGGGGGAATGTGTGTTTCTCTCTCCTGCTTGCTTTCATTCAGGAAAAACGTTGCCAGTGGGCAAACACTAATCCATCCTGACAGCTCTGCCCATCTTCCTGCTTTGGTCTGGCATCCAGCAAACAGCTTGATTAAGGTCCCTGGGGCTTTATTAGTGCAGCTTGTTGCCTGCAAAGTAATCAACAGGTTGCATGTGTTTAACTCTTTGCTGGAGTTGGCTGGGAAATGTTCTACATTGCTGTGGGCATTGAATCAAGTCTTCTGAACTGTATTTAAAATACAGTGCAGCAGAAGTAGCCTTGAGAGGTGTTACAGTCTTAGTTTCTTGGGGCAGGAGGTGAGTGATCCTGTGGGCTCTGCAGGTGCTGCTAACCTGGCTCTCCATCTCTACTTGCAATTTTAGAGTTCCACTCTGTTTCTCTTGGCCGTTCACCCACCCCAAAATATCCATTATTCATGCAGAGGGCAACCAGATGTAACCTGTACTTTTTAATTATCCATAAGAAGTGAGATGTCCTCTGGGCCCGTTCAAAGTGGAAATGCATGCAGGGAATGGGACCTTCTTGCTGTTTTCAGGCTTGTTTTGGAGCATGCACAGAAGTTGCCTGTATGTTGTGTGTTGTAGCATTACCTTTCAGATGTCAGGTTTGTTCTTTACCTGTTTGGTCTCACTGTATTAGGATTAGGAAAAAAAAAACTATGTAGTTGTTCTGGCCTTACACTTGAGCTTTGATAGTGAGCAGAAGATTCAGGGGGCACACACTGAGTTTTCAGGTGGTTGTACAGATGCCAGAGTGGAGATAACTGATGGCAGGAGGGTTGGAACTAGATGATCCTTATGGTCCCTTCCAACCCAAACCATTCTATATTTCTGTGACTGTTTCAGAGGTCACAAGGTTTCTTGTTTCTTGCTTGCATGTACATGGAGAGGTCCAGCTCCTTCCCTCCATTTTCCATTTCAGTGCCTGACCTCTCATCTCCCAGTTGCTGGTGGCCCAGTCAATGCATCATCTTGGTGTGCGTGATCATGGCTGTTAGCACTGCCTGTCTCTGATGGAGAGGACAGATACTGACTGTGAGCCCTTGGAGGCCAACTGCACTCTGCACATGGAATTACGTTCAACCTGGTCTGGATTTCACCCCACAAGGAAAAATGGTGAGAACAGCCTGAGCCACGTAGCTCACATTGATTATTTTTAGCAAAAATCAAAGATAAAAGAAGAATGTGCCTGTGAGGCAGTTGTCTCCTGTCTCAGCAGGAGGAGAGCAGCCAGCAGGAGGAGAGCTGCCCAGGCCAGTTGCTCTGCGCATCTTCCCCCAGGAAGAATGTCTTTCCTGCAGTTTGCTCCAGCTGGAGAAGAGCAGTGTGTGGTGGGGAATTTGCCAACCCTCTGTCTTCAGCAGCTGGCCAACATCTGTGTTCTAGATGATGTAAAAGTTCTCACAACTTGATAATAATTTTCATGCCTGCTTTAGCAGAAAGTTTTAAAGCATCTTAGTCCTCAGTTTGACTTTGTTGCACCCAGGTAGAAGCAGTTTTGTCACTCTGTGTGCCAGTGGGAGGGATGAGAGGCACAGAGAGCGGATGTAACAGAGGCAGCTATCTTTGTACCTTGTTTTGAGTTTCTTTGTGACCCACCTGTGAGGTCCTGGTGCTGCCTCTCAGCTGAGAGCTCTTACCTGCCCAGTACACAGCCTTCTGCCTGGGGTCACAGATGATCTGTGTGCTTCACTGTAGGACTTTCCCTCCTGCCACCTTCTCTCCTCTTCCATGACTGACTCTGGGCTTTCCTGCAGAGATTCGATTGCTCAGTGCAGATGCCAATTCTCCAGCCTTACTTCCATGCTGATGATGGCAATTCTGTGAAAGTCAGAGGTGATAAAGGCAAAGCTGCTTCCTGGGGACAAGCTGGGGAGCTGAAGACTTGTGACTTAGTGCTTTGTGCGTTTCTGGCCTCCAGACCCATCCACACCCTGTGACTGCAGCAGGACCTGTAACAGCAGCAGAAAATCAAAAAGGTTCCTGCTGCAAAGTGATTCAAATTACAGGCATAATGAGGCCCCAGGTTTGGATGCCCAGCATCTGTGGGTGAAGCGGCTTATGAGAAGCAAGAGGCAAGCTTGTAGTTACCTGTACCTCCAGAGAGAGCTCCCTGGCAGGAGAATGAAACACCAGCAGGTGCCACATGTCTGAGCAGGAGCTGTAGAAGGACCTTTCTGGGTATCAGCAGAAAAGCACGTGCAGAGAAATTGCCATCTCTGCACGTGCAGATTTAAAATGCCATTTAAAATGCTGTAACGGTTGACATGCTCTTACGAGGCGATTCTTTGGGGTAGATGGGGAAAAGTGGCATTTCTGAAGGGTAGCTTTAAGCCAAATGACTTCTGGCCGCTATAGTCTTGAGGATCTAGGGAGTCTTGGGGCAGTGATGAGAGAGCAGATCCCAGCAGAGCTGATAAAAGCTGTCTTGAGCAGGGTCCCATCAGCCCAGTTCAGAAGATCTTGCTGAGCCTGACCAGACACAGCAGCTGATTCCCCAGTCTCCCATCAGTGAAGATTTTCCCTATAGGACAAAGATGAGATCCCACCTCTGTCTGTCCCTCAGGATATTCACTTTTCTCTGTTAAAGGCACACAGGCTCAATCTCCCATATCCCTTTCCTTCTGCCAGCAGGGAATGAAAAGAAAACTAATAACCTGTAAGCTGCAGGGTTTGGGAGGGGGAAAGGCCCCAACACATCAGCTCTATGTTCTGCATCATGCCAAAGCAGTGCAGCTGCCTGGGCTGCATCCCTGCATCTGAGGTCTGTCACAACCCTGGCATGCCTGCTCTAGGAACTGCTGGCCTTGGCATGGCAGCGTGACAGTGTGACAGCAGCTCTGCCACACGGATTGGCCATGCCGGCTGCTGGGTGCTCCTTCCCCTTGCCAGGCAAGGAGGGGTGACCTTTTTGGAGAGGAGGAGGAGGAGATGGTGGGGAGAGCGATGGGTGGGTGGGAGGCAGTGGCAGCCCTGGCTGGGCTTCTGGGGCTGTGCTGCGTGGGGGGGTTTAGGTTGGGAAGTATCAGGATGGTGCTTGGCAAAATGCTATTGATGGGCTGCTGCAGATCTGACTGTGTTGCCTTTGAGGTAGGAAATTCTAGGGCATTACAGCCTCCTTCCAGCCTGCTCAGCCTGACATGAGCCCTGGAGCAGCAATCCCTAACAGGGGGGGTTTGGGTCTTGTCCTGCTCTGGGACTCGTGTATAAAGCTGTCATAGTGGCTTCACTGCGTGGGTCTTCCTCTGACTCCACTCTCTCTGTACTGATTCTGGAGTGAAACCTCAGGTGGCTTCTCTGGAAAAAAAAATCTCTTCCAGGTGTTCCAGGTCAGCATGAATGGGGAAACGATTATGAGCCTCTAGGTGTGGGTTGGTACCAATAGCACTGTCAATCCACTGAGACAGAGCCCTGTGTGAAGGGGTGAGGTGGAACAGTACCAGACGTAACCTGAAATGACTTAACAAGCTGCTGAAGTTTTTAAGTGTATATGTCTTTTTTTTTTTTTTAAATTTAAATTTCCTCTGACATTTCATAGGCTTCATCACTCAACATGAAGCCAAGATCCATGTGAGTGTGTGCAGTAGGATTGTTTTTAAATTTTATTTTAAATACAGATGTCTGGAATAACTTTCTTGCACACACTGTAGGAGTGTAAAGGTTTCTAAGCAACATCATTTCATGCTGTTTGCATTAGAGAATGTAAAACAGGGTTCCTTTTTTTAAAAGTCTCTGCAGTGCAGGCATAATTACAGGATCCCATTATGCAGCATTGTGTCTACGGTGAAGCCTGCCCTAATGGAATATTCTGCCTTGTGCTGAAGTCTTACCTGCTTTTTACCCAGACACTTAAGGACTTAATTAGCGTCATTATAGACTACCACCCCCTTCCTCAGCCCTGTGTGTGAAGGGATAATGATCTGTCCAAGCTAGTGCATTCGCTTCCCATGGTTAATGGCACCACATGGAGTGTTTCGTAGCTGCTATCTTGAAGTGAACATGGAGGAGGAGTGGGGGAAAACGAAAACATTTCCAAAGAGCAATAAATATATTCTGTGTTTACTGGGCTTGGTCTTAGCCATTGAGCTGGGATGGCATTTGGGAGATCCTTGTGGAGCTCCTTTGCGTAATGCCTCATCGTGTGCTGCCCTGGCTACCTTATCTGGCCAGCTGCAGCAGAGAGCAGTGCCAGGCAGCCTTTGTGCTCAGTCCTGCAGGAGCATGCCACATGCATCCAGTCTTCAGAAAGAGTCTCCAGGAAACAGCAGGAGCCATGCAGATGCAACATGCCCAGGTCTCACCTTCCTGTGGTGTCCATGTGGATGTGCTGTGGGTGGGCAGCATCTTCCGCTCCCCTGCACGTACGGACTGCTACCTGGCTGGGTAGTAGGTGCTGGCACTGCACTGAAAGCAGATGTGGGGGTGGGTTGGAGTGACAGAAGGTGGTGGGCTTGAGGGCATGCTACTCTGGTGCTGAGGTAAGCTGGAGAGCATCACGCTGCTGCTACACGACTGCAGCTATAAAGCTCCTGTCAGCTGGATGGTGGGTTTTGATCCTAATGCTTTGATGGGAAGCAACATTTGTGCTGAGCTGCCCAACGGAGTTTTATGAACATCTGGGGGCTTTTTGTGTTTTACGAGATGAAGAGTGTTGGCTTTTATACCTGAGACAGGGCCAAAGAAGTTTTTATTGCTGGTTAGGTAACTTTTCTGGCACACTGTTAGGAGTTCTAGACATAATAAATGAGGTGTTTGTGTGTGCTGTGGTGCATGTGTTGTTTCCTATAATGGCTGTTGCTGCTGCGCCCTGTGTGAGGATGTAGCTGTAACATTTTCCTACAGGTGTACAACCCTTAGCTCCCTTCATCTCAGGGAAATTTACCTGTAACCTCTGCTCTTTGTACTTCTTGGTGTTGGTGGGAAGGGGCACTAAGAGAGCAGTTAGCTGGTTGGGGGCTGGTCTTCTGGGATGTGGCACTCCTGAGCTTATAGCTCAGATGCATTCAGAAGAGGTTCTTGAAGGCTTGTGGCGCCTTCTCTTGTGGCGCCTTCTCTTGTGGCACATAAAGACAAGAAGGAAGGAGCTGTGATGCCAATGGATTTCCTTTGCTTCCCTTGACATACTCGGAGTCCTGAACATTACCTGCTTGCTCCCTTGCCTCAGCAAATGATATCTGGTCTGGGCTGATGGAATTAACCTATGACGGTAAACAACCTTCAAAGCACAGTGTTGCTCCTGGGTTTCATCTCCTTTTCTGCTTTGCCTATCCAGGATGACTCTTCTGCATTGTCTGCTCCTAGTGATAACTGCTGCAGTGAGGCAGTGCCTCTTACGTTTTACAAGATCCGTTTGGCTTCCTCTCTGGTTCTTTCAGGCTCAGCCCTGAGGGAGCTGTGTGTGATCCCTGCTCAGATAGCTGGGGACACCTCCTGAGGCCTCCCACCCTGCTGCAATGCTTGACATAGCATGTCTGGCACAGGAAGGTGCAGGCAGTCCTGGGCCTCCAGTACAAAGCCTATCCAAGCTCCAGCTGTCCTTTGTCCTTTCTGGGGAGATGGCCGGAGCTCTTGGGCACTGCTCATTCCATATTGCTTCATAAGCACTGCAAACAGTGCCATATGGGGCTTTATAGGATCACATCCTCTGCCCTATGCTCTGTGTGTTTTAAACAAACCTAGGAGGGTCTGGGTTGGATCCTTGTTTGTTCTTGAAGGAATTGATGTGGGCTTCAGAGTCCTCATTCATCCATCTTCCATATGGAGATAAAAAGTTTTGGCTGAACGCTGCTAAATGTGCCGTCATCTATCACAGCGGAGGCGGGATTGTGTCAAGGAAAAATTATCCACCATAGGGCTCAAAAAAGAAGAGAAAAAAAAAGAAATAAGATTTCCAGTGAAATGCATTGCTTTTAAAAATCCAGTTCACTCTTTGCCAAGTCATTGTTTGGTTTTAGACTCGTTTCACATGAAAGCAACCTTTAAAGGTTACTTTTATCCCTCTTTAATGAGCTATAGAAATGAGCCTGGTCTGCTACAGGGCAGAGGCCAGGGGATGGGACCGTGTGGACCTGATGCATCCCCTTTGGAGTGGCTTTGTGAACTGCATGAGCAGCTCCCTGGCTGCCAAGTTCTGTAGCCAGCAGCTTTCAGCAAGAAAAACGAAAGAGGATCATTGATGTGTATCTCTTCCCTTGCTGTGGCAGAAATTATATATGCTGCAGTGTGTGTGGGAGACAGAATATATGTTGCTGTGTGTATTTTTCTGAAGCATTCTGGGTTGTGAGGTTTGCACCTTGGGGGCCAGGTTTTACAAAACCCTTCCTTTGCTGTGTGCTGGTGAGAGCTCTTGGAAACCTGTCTCCTGCAGCGTGGATTAACCACCTGCAGACCTGGCCCCTACCCTGCCCACCTGAGCAAGAGGAGCCTGTGCTCCCTCCCCAGGTGAAGCACCAGATGCTGGAGCCCTGTGTTGTCCTTTCTTTCCTCTGCATTGCCCAGATGTGCTTAGGTGACAGGGTGTCTGAGCACCTCTGCAACAATGGCAGTGGGTAAATGAGTGGTGCCATGTATGGAAAACCCAACGCACTTGTGGTTCTGTGTGTTGGTGTGGATGAGGTGTTCTGGCACATCCAGCTTGAGATGAGCTGCAGCTGCAAAGGGCTTGGGTCTGGATGAAGATGCTCTCTGTGTATAGGTGGGTGCTTTTTCACATCCCCACTGGTCAGGATGCCGGTAGCGGTTTGCAGTCAGCTCAGGGCTCTCCTCCTAGCCCTTGCCATCCCCCAGAGAGGTTGTGCACCACTCTGGCTCCTCAGGGGGCTGATGCTGAGGCACTGGGTGGCCTCCCTGAGCCCGGGCAGGGGTCTGTGCAGGGTGGTGGCTATTGTGAGGTCTCCTGATTTCCAGCCTGTGTTCCCTCTGGGACACTTACACCTGCTTGACGTGGCTTGGGCAGGTTTTGAACATGAACAGGTAGCTGGATGTGGTGCTGCTGCCTGTGATGAGTGTTCCTGGGAGCTGATGGCCTCCTGGGTATTCGAGGAAGTGGAGAGGAGGTTGCCACTCTTTGATTCTTCCTCAACACTCCTCTGTCCCAAGAGGATTGAAGTGATGAGGCAGCTGTATGTGCAGATGTGGTCTTGCCTCTCCTTTTCTGTATGCATGTTACTGTCCTTCCACATCCTTTTGGCTTCATATAAGCTTCCTTCGGCTTACATTGAAATTGCAGGTTTTAAAATCCCTCCCTGTGCTGCCCTTGCAGGAGATGGAGTTACCTGTGGCTGCCTCCTGTGCAGGGCAGAAACAGGGACCAAAGGGTGTTTCAGTCCCTCTGTCTTGGCTGCCCTGAGGTGGTTTTAATAAAAGAAATATTTCCTCCCACAGCAACTCCTGCGCTGTTACTGTGGGGTCTCTATGGGTGAGAATTGGGCAAATTAAGCCTTCCTCACAATCCTGGTTGCTTGGCAGATTATCTCCATGCATCATTAAAGGGAGAGCCCTTTGGACAGGGCTTGCTTGGCCAGGGTTGCCCCAGGCCAGGAGGAGGCACAGGAGGAGTGCTGTAGTCTGCCAAGTGACAAATCGTGGTCAGCACAAGGGTAATCGTGGGAAGCACAAACAGTGGTCACGTTGCATGAAGCTCAGTCCAAGAGCAAGGATGGAAAAGGCAGAAGAAACAGGCTGGGGCAAATAATGGGCAGTTAAAAGCAGAGCTGCTGTGGCCCACGGGTGGTCTTAGTTTCCCTTTGTATTTCCAGATGTGACCTTGCAGAGTCACAGGTCTTCTGGTCCCACGAGTTGGTGCTGGAACATGGCCATGAGTAGATCTGCGATGGTTTATGGAGTTATTTGTTGTCCTGATGGGTCTTGGTCAGACAGGGAATAATAAAATGTGGTGCAAGATACTGGAGCTGCTCAGCAGAGGGTTTTTGATGTAGCTGCAGTGCCCAAACTGCTTGCCACAGTGATGGCCTCCTGTAGACATTTTTCCTGAATCCCCTTCTCCAGCAGAAATCATCTGGGTCCTATTTCTCAGACCCGCTCGCAGGAGAGGGGCTGGGCTGTGAGGAGCTGGCCGTGTTCACTGCTGCTGTGCGCAGGCTGGTGGCTGCTCGCCCCCCAGCAGCACCAGGCACCCGGGGTGCTCCGACCAGCAGGGCGTGGGGCTCGCAGAGGGGCTGTCTGCCGGGGAGCTGCCAGCCTGGAAGGAGCTCTGGGGAAAGTCCCTATGAACCAGAACTGAGGGTGCTTGCTGTTTTCTATAGAAGTGTCAGAAGGCCACTGGAGGCAGTGGGCAAGGGAGAACAACTTTCCTATGGGAAAGTAAAGACTTTTTTCCATTTTTAACCCTTGCTAATTAGGTCCAGGGTGAAATGTGACCCCAGGTTACATAGTTGTAATGCCTTCTCTGTGTGCTGGGCTCTGGGCCCTCAGGAGGGGGAAGGAGCAGTAGTTTGCTGGTTTTGGCCCAGCTCCATGAAGAAGTGAATTTTCTAGCAACTGTAAATAAGGAAAGTGGAGAGGCAGGAAGTGGACATCTCTAACAGACGGGAGAGCTGACAGCCTTTTGCACGGCCGTGGGGATGCCTGCCCAGGCTAGTGTGTGTGGCTTAGCCAGGAGAAAGTGCAGGAGAGTGGCAGGGGAGTTTAGGGTCTCTGTTGGGACCATGAGGCAAAAGCATGTCCATGTGGGAGCCTTCATCCTGGGAAGCACGTGAACTGGTCCTGGACCTCTGTGGCAGGAAGGAAGACAGCCCAGATAGGCAATTGTTTTTGGCAGGGGTCTCCTTTCCCTACTCAGCACAGGTATAATGAACTTTCCATGCTCGGCACTCTGCAGACATTCATGGCTGAAGTTGTCCTGCAGAGGCAGGGAAGTAGCACTAATCCTGTGTAATTAGCAGGAGCTGGGCTGGATGCTGCTGCTGTTACAAACCATCCTTATGAGTCTGGGAGCCCCATGGGCATCCCCAATACCCGGGGGAGAGCTGGAAGTCACACCTGGCACAGACACAGTGTAGCAGCAGCTGGCACCAGAGATGCGGTACCCTGGGTGACTGGGATCTTCTTCCTCTCCCTCTTGCCTCTTATTTCCCAAAGGCTTCATAAACTGATGGTTACACTAAGACAACAGTCATAAATAGTTTGAGTATTGTCATTAAAAATAGATGGCTGTGGCCTAAAGGTGACTTGTGGGTGACTTATGCCTGCTCTTCTGCTTTGTTATGAAACCTGAATGTTACTGGCTTCGTAGAAGTAGTTCTTCTCCCCCCACCCCCCTTTACTTTTTTCAACCTTACAAATATTAAATGTGCTACATCAGGTTAGTTTTGTTGTACTCTCTAGGAAGAGCTGCCCAATTGGAAACTTTCTCTGCCTTGAGGATGTCAGCAGATCACTTCTCCATGCAGAAAACAACAGACATGAGTGTAAAATGAGAACTTACATCAGTGTAAAAATCAAAGCTTAGAGTTGGCAATAGTCAGCAGTTGCTCTGGGCTTGCTTCTTCAAATATCCTTGTAGTAAATTCTCGTCCATAGAGATTTTAAAGAAAAAGGGCAAGATAGACAAGGCCTGAGTTTGTGATACTAAATACTTCCAGATCTCCTCAGGTCATAAGGAGGGAGCAGGCCAACTGCTGGTAAGGCTGTAATGTTGCCTCTGGGAGTAGGTCTCTCATTGGAGCTGTCTGTGAGCTCTCTAAATATGCCTTTTCCTTCTGTGTGGGGCAACTTTTATGAGTCTCATCCCCCCACAAATGGCATGAGATTAATCTCTGTGGCTACCCGTGAATGTTGGGAAGAAGAAATGGCAAGAGGTCAGTGGAAAGCCCAAAGGATCCTTGGCTCTGTACACAGGTGTCCAGACACAGGACACATTGCAGGCAGGGACTGGACAATAAACATGAGTTTGGCTGCCACCTCTGATGTCTTTGTGGGCAGCTGACAAGACTTTTTCTCAGAGGTTTTGTCATCACTGGAGATCCACATTGGGAAGCTGCAGAGCCTGGATGAGACAGGCTGGCTTGCGGATGCCTTTAATCCACAAGCTTCAGAGTAGCATGGGTCGCATGGAGGCACTTTGGCTGCTTCTCAAACTGCTAAGGCTGCTCCAAGATGCAGCACTTTTGAGCTGCTGATCGTCAAAATGACGGTGCCAAGAGGGCTGGAAGGGGACAAGGAACGCGTTGCAGCAAGGTGGCTGGGGTGGTGCAGAGGCAGTGCTGGTGGTGGTGCAGAGGCAGTGCTGGTGGTGGAGGAGACAGGCTGGAAGGGAGCACGGTCTGTGGTCCACAGCACAGCCATGACAAAAAGGGGATGGCAGTGAGGTGCTGCAACAAGTGGCAGAAACTCTATCACATGTGGGCAAGTGCCTGGGAAGTGTGACATCCCTGCGTGGTGATGCTGCTGGCGCAGGTCATGTTGCAGTGTGCAGAGCTTCCCCGAAGATGGGGAGCTGTCCCTTTTGTTCTTGAAGACAAAGGATCTTGCTCTGGATCTCTTCCAGAACGTAAAGCTTTGGCACAGAGCAAGAGACTCTTGGTTAACCCTACTCTCCTCTCAGCCCAGTAAACAGGAGGCGCCGAGCAATCCGCTCGCCTCTTCCGCCTCTCGGAAATCCCGGGGAATAAACCTTTTGCTGCTAGCACAAAACAATTAGAAATGGGGATTTGTGCCATCTTGCTGGATGTGCCTTTTCCCACCTCCTTGATTAATCTTGGATGCAGATGCTAGTCATTAGCTGCACAGCTCAGGGTTAGCTGCATGTTGCCAGGACTTGACTGGTGCATCTTGTAGCAACAAAAGCAGATGAAACATCTGGTCAAGGGGGAAAAAAAAACCCCATGGAGCTTTCTGCCAGCTTGGCTGGGAGGGAGGAAGGGACAGACGGGTGGAGAGGGCACAAGCAAGATAACATTCAGGGTGGAAAAATGTGATCTGGATTCTCCATAACAAACTTTTCTGCTCCCCTGGAGGCTCTCAGAGCCAGCGTGAACAGGATTTTTGCAATGACTGGGAAGTCCAAGCCTCCCAGTCCCTGAGGATGATGAGGGGCAGTTTGTTTAGAGGCACAGGTGGGTGGGAATGTCCTTCCCAAATTCTTTTGGGAGGTGTTAATGAGGGCCACTGCTTTTATAGCTGATTGATTGCTGCTGAGTGGGGAAAAAAAAGATAATGTGAGATGAAGGTCATCAACCAGGCAGGGGAGCAGAGGCGTGTGATGCTGTGACACCATGCAACACTGAGGATATTAATTCTCAATTAACTGCTATTGCTGAAAATCTGTATTGCTCCTTAGAGAAGGACAGAAAATTTGTCATCTTCATTATTCCAGCTGGCGATCCCCCAGTGGTCACTGGGAACAGACCTTGTTGGTACTATTGCTGGAGGTGATGGTCCAGTATCTGCTAGGAGTGGCTTCTGGGTGTCCTCACAGTGGTGGCAGCCCTGTGCTGACCTCACCTGATGTCAGGCAGACATGGAGCAGCCTGGGCACAGCTGAGCAGCCTCCACTGCCAGCCTGTGTGCAGGTCCAGTGTATTCACTTGGTCTCGTTTTGGGCTATGAAGAGTATGTTTAGGGCAATGCAAGGTGATGTGTCTTTTCAGGCAGCATCTGGGCATGCTTGGGTGAACAGCTTTAGCACCACAATGGGGCAAGGGATGCTCTAGTTAATGAGTGAGTGGGATCTCTGGGGGCTAATGAAGCATTGTGGACCAGTGGATATTTTGGATGGGTCAGTAGGGACAGATATACTGGGGGGTAACAGAAGCCAGAGAGCTGATGGGATAGTGATGTGTTTAGGCTTGGGAAAGGCTGCTACAAAAGTGACGTTTGCTTTGTCTAGAAATTCCTTTTCAGCCTCTGCCCAACAGAGCCTGTGATTGCCCTTAGCTTTACTGGACAGAAAGGGTCTGTTTCTGCAGGCCCATTTTTCTCTCTTCCCAGCAAGGTATGTGACCTTCTTTCAGAGTTTGACAAGTCCATCTTGCAAAACGAGAAATAAGTTGCTATTTGCAGAATGGTTTTGTGGAAAAGGCACTTAACCCAGAGGAAGAGCTCTGGTTTCCAGAACAGTCAGCTTTGAGTGGACATCATGCACATCTTCACGTGCAAGGGTGGCAAAGTTAAGCTTTTCTTTGTAGGCGTTAAGGGTAAACATTATTTTAAGACCAGAAAAAAAAAAAACAACCAACCAAAAAAAAAAATAAACCAACCCAAAACAACAACAGCAGCAGCAGCAACAACAACAACAACAAAAAACCAAACAACAAAAAACCCCCAAACAGCCAGTAGGGAGGTGCCCATGACCACAAGCAAATTGATGTGGAGGTATAAAAAGTATAAAAAGGGCAACTGGTTCCTGGCAGGCAGCTTCACGTGTGGGTCCCTCAAGTGTCCAGCCTGCCCCAGGCTGAGCTGCTGGTGTCTGGGAAGGGGATGAAAGAACAGAGTGTCAACTGCCAAAGTTTCCTTCTGATGCTAGGAAGGACGATCAGTTCTTCCTCGGGGTGAATCACGCTCCAGCACTAAGCAGCTAATCCTGCAGACTGTGGCTGTCCCCTGATAAGCTATCCAGCCAGCTCTGATGAGTTTCCAGCAACTTCATTAGAAAAATAATGTTAGAAGCAATTGGAAGTCAATTATGTTTTATGTGACTAATGTTGTTAATTATTGTTACTTTTGTTAGCTTGCCTAATCCACCAAGATTGTCTCATTAATAGACATTACTAATTTATACCTACAGCACATTGGCTTCCACCAGTGGATTTCAGAGCAATTCCCCCAACTGCCCTCTATTTTGTATTTACTGTAGATTAACATTTTATTTAAAGTTAATTATCTTGGGCTGTAAATTTCTGTGGCATCCTATAAACATCAAGCAAGCTTTGCAGTCTGGGTTATTTTTATGTGTCAGGCAAAGAAACACAGGAGAACAGTTTGAGAATGCTTGAAGACATATGATTGAAAATTAAAATTGGCAGGTAAGTGATTTGGAATAGTGTACCACTCTCCATGCAGGAGATAAGAATTGTGTTGGGTATGGATGGAGAAAAGAGGATGAGAGGTAACCTGAATTACTTGCCCGCAGACACAGAGTGGTCTCCGATTCCTCTTGGTGCTCTGCTGTAAGATGCATCCATACCTTAGGAGCCAGTGATTTAGCACGAGGAGTTTGTGTAGATGCAAAAGAGTTTAGGGACCGTTTAAGAGTGTAGGATGGATGTGGAACTGTTTAAACACAGCCCAGCCTGCAAAGAGCCTGGGTCAAAAAAGGATCAAGGGCCTCAGGCAATCTCTGTAATTTCAACCTGTGTTCAAACAAACTGTGCTTAATTCAGCACCTTTAGTTGTGTTAGCAGAGTTCCTTGCCAGCAAGTGGCGTGTTTGTTTGCTGTTGTGATCCCTATATTTCTGTGAGAGGATTATTTTCATTCCTAAAAAAATAACAAACCATGAAACTATGGAATTCATCATATAGAAGCAGCAGCAGGAGGTCAGGGGTTGTCTGAGCACAGCATCAGGGGCTCTGCTTGTTGTGTTTGGCTCCGAGAGAGATTTCCAGTGTGGTTTTTTTTTTTTTTTTTTAGGCAGTAAGTGATCCTTGTCTGGTTTAACTTCCTCCTTTGGAGTAGTGATTTGTCTGTGCTATAAGGTTGACCCCTCAGTGGGCTCAGCACAGGATCACACCAGGGAGTTGCCAGTGGTAGGGATGGCACAAGAGCAGCCCACCTTGTCCAAAATGCTCTGGGGTTAATAGGTACTCAATGACTTTTTTTTTTAAGCACAGTTCTATCATTGGGTGTTTTATTATTAAAGGCATGGCTTACTTTTGTGCAGTTGAATAGCTCTGTGCAACTGAGAGCAGACTCACTGTCCTGTGCATTGCAAACGATTTACTGTGCATCCGTGGTCAGGTCACTGGGTTTCCTGCTCTGCTGCAGCTCTCCACCTCACATTGGCACAATGTTAATTTACTTCTCGGTTTAAATTTTCAGTGCAACTTGAATGGAAATGTTAATTTACAGCAAGTACTTCACAGAGTATTTGGGAAAATGCTCTCAAGTTTTCCATATGGTTATCAGATAGTGGCTGTAAAAAACCAAGCCCTCTACTAGATCTAAACTAACAAAGGTCATAACAGTGTTTAGTGGGAATAAAAGTACTTTGCAGTTGGTTAATGTTCCATGTGGTTATTTATGGCAGCTTTCTGACCGTTTTGTGAGAAGTATCATAAACTTTGTGATTAGTCACTTGGAGAAAGCCAGGGTTGGGTCACGTTAACACTGTGGTTTCTCTGCTGGAGGGGTTGTGCCCTGCAGCCTTCCCTGGCTCTTCTTGAGGGGCTGGGCACCACTGTCACAGAAGTTGCAGTTGCAGATTAACAGAGAAAAATCCCCTTGTTTATGTCTTATTTTTCTTAACATCCTTCTATTGAGGATGGGTAGTTCTTGCAGGGCCTTTGGGGACTGTGGCTGGCAACTGCAGGAACAAGAGCATAACATGGGCACTGAGCAAACACCAGGGCAGGTGTTCAGGCAGGGCTGTTGACACTGGATCAACATTTCAGATGCATCCCTTGTGCTGTCCTTGCAGCCTTCCACTGTTTTGGAAAGCTGTATGCTTGGTGCATTGTTTAGGGATCTCCCTCATGTTTACTTGCCAGCCCTTTTGCAGTGATAGAGGAAGGATGCTTGCTCTGTTATGGGACTGCCCCTTTTCTGCCTCCTGCTTCCAGTGTGAGCTTAGATGGATCACTTGTTCCTGCTCTGCTTTGGTTTCCTATGTTGAAAATGGGAATAAAGGAGTTGCCAGCTTTGAACACTTAAATTCAGAGATTAGCTACACAGGCGTGTATTAGACAAGGAGGAGGTGTGAATGAAATGAAGCATCTCCTCTCTTACACTGCATCAAACCAATTCCTTGTGGTTGATCTGTCCAGAGCATGGAGCTGATGTGACAGGGCTTTGGAGAGGTGGTGTGGTGACAGCAAGGTGGGATGAATGTTCTGAACTGGTTAGAGTGTCTGATTATTTTGGAGGGGGCAGCTGAACAGGATGCCTCCTGGCTATGTTCTCAGCACAGCCCTGTACACTGGTGACTAGCATGGGAACTCAGCCTTGACTTTTTTCTTAAGAAGAAAATGTTTGCTGGAAAGTGTGTTGGGTGCAGATGTTTTTTGTCTCTCGTCCATTGAGGTCAGTTGGAGTTCTGCCAACATGAGTGACGTGCATGTAGAAGAGGCCAAAATCCTCCTGCAGATGGGCGCTGTGGGACTTGTCTGTGTGCTCTGGAAAACGGTAGCTTGGCTCTTAGAGCATCGCAGCACAAACAGGGCCTGGGGCTAAACTGGTGGCGTTGGTACAAATACAGGGTAAGAAGGTCTTGTGTAGCACCACTGGTCTGCATGCCAGGCTGGTCCAGTCTCCGTGGAAAGTTGGAGATAATTCATATTCTCTGTGAATTCATGAGCGCCTGTCTCTCCTCCCTTTGGGCATCTTGCTGCTAGCACTGGTCTTATGACCTGCCTGCATGATGCTCTTTGCTCACTAGCTCTATTTATAGAGAATTTAATAAGATATCAATTAAAGAAATGAAAACAAACTGAAGACGTCTGTCACTGGAAAATCTGGAGTGAGGCAAGGTTATTGGTAGCAGTTGTTTAAAATCTTGTCAGCTCTTTTTATAGCTGTTCCCTGTTGCTGTAGGACAACTGAGCTGGACACATGTGCCTGAGCAGCTGGTGGCAGCTACTGCACATGACCTTGCCCTTCTGCCGGGACCATTGTTGGGCAGCTTCTGCCTCCTCTGCTTGTTATAAAGGGGAGAGATGCCAATGAGAGAATTGAACTTGAAGGAGTCCCTTTTCGTAAAGAACATGCTGTATAGAGACTGCTAATTAGTTCTTGTGATTTAATGTTTTCCTGTTTGCATACAGCGTGGTTGGGGGATGTGGTATTTATAGTCCTATGGGGAGGATGTGAGCTGGCATGGAGAGGAGATTTCTGTTCCTTCAGAGCTTTATGATCCTCTTTCCTCTTGAAAACCCTGGCTGTGGGGAGACCAGGAAACTGGAGATTTGTTTCTGACTGAGTGAATTAGCATCTGTCTCTCTAAAGTCTGTTTCTCTAAGTTTTGCTGCACCCTAAGTATTATTTTGGCTTGCTGCCTTGCACCTCTGCGGTGTCAGCACCAGGAGAGCCTCCCGCTGCAGAGGAGGCCACCCCAAGCAGTTGGCAGTCTCCAAGTCTGTCTGGGATCTCTGGTGTATTCAGCTGTCTCATGATTTCAAGAAGGTGGGGGTGAACATACAGAAATCCTCCAGTCAGGATCCCTCCAGGCTGGAGTCTCCTGTGCTGCCTCCGTGGGCACTGGTGTCAGCGTGCCGAGCACCAGCAGTGTGCCAGCACTGCCCACAGGCTCCTAGCATCCCTGGGCCACTCTTCCAAAGGTACCCAGAAGCAAATTACTCTTGTTAAAAGTCTGAGCTGCTTCTGCTCTATGTTCTCAACCTGGAGATGCTATCACTTGTCTGGTGTTATCTCCGGGGAGACTGTGATGTACAAAGCGAGGACTTAAATGTCTTTGCCTCAATTTCATTTTAGCCCCACTTGTCCCTAATGTTAGTCACCTGTTTCTGATCCTATCTGCTCCTGCTGCTGTGTTCACCATCTCCTGCTGTGGACACCTCTGCTCCAGCTCACTCTTATTTGTCAGGTCCTTCCTCTCCTCCACTTCATCCCCCAAGAAAGTTACCACACAGAGCAAACCATCTCCTCCAGCCTTATAAAAAACACAGGGGATATGTATGTGCATAGCTCCCAGGTTCCATCTGATATCGTTTGATCAATTGAGAGCAAGAGGAAGGAAAGTGCTGAGTTGGGAATTCAATAGGCACTCTTTAAAAAAAAAAAAAAAAAAAAAAAATTGTCCAAAAACACAAACATGATCTCATGCAACATAGATGTTGTGATCTTGGAACTACAAAGGGCTATTTCTTTGTCTGGGCAAACAAAGGAACAGAAATAGCAACCCAGAAATATTAGTTCATTGTCAAAATGCTCCTCACTCCCTGGCCATATGATTTATATGGAGCAGAAACCAGGGCAGCTCTGCTTTGCTGCTTTATGTAAGAAGAGTGAAAGACCAGTGCAAATCTGAGTGCTAGGCTTAGCTCTGGGTGCCTCAGTAGCATCAGAGAAAAAGCACTGCTGTGGTCTCTAAATCACTGGAGTGACTTCTTCATGACTACATTAGAAAATCAGCCTTCAAGACATGCTGTGGCTGAAATGCATCTGGTGCCACTGCCACTTATAAATTAGGAATACCACTTGGAGGTTATCAAATAGGCAATACTTTGATCCTGCCTTGGTGTTTGCACACCCGGCAGCATCCTGGGAGCTCACTCTGAGTGTCCTTCTTGCCAGCTGTTTCCCATTACAATTTCTGTTCAGGAAAAACAGCCTAAGACAATCCATGGAAAAAGAGACAAGGAGGAGAGCTGGGACAAGCTGGGTTCATAAAGGTCCTTGTGGAAAGACAGGTGGAAGAGAAGGGTGTTTCAGAGGCTGGTCTCAGTTTGGTTTATTTTCTACTTAGACTGTCTGAATTTATCCAAATTCCTGTACATCCTCTGGTACATTGCTGTCCAGTAACTGCCTTGGACCAGCCCTGTAGGGGGCCCTGGAAAGCCAAGGACATCAAGGGTGAGGAGCTGTTAAAAATATGAGATTAGAACAGAAGGTAGAACTGTCAGTGTGCTTGTGGGTCAGCATGAGACCCTGCTCCACTGAACCATCTTCCTTTTGTCCTGCTATTTCTGTCAAATTTTCCCCCCCCCCAGGATGCCTTTTTTTTTTTTAAAAAAAAAAAAAAAATTTTTTGTTTGGATGCCTGTGTCTGTGCAGATCAAACAACATACTTCCATCATTATAAGGCAGTGAGTCATAAGAGCCATAACGACACTATCTTAAAAATAACCCAAAAGCCCTAGTGCAATTGCTGTGCAGCCTGGGATGTGTTCTTGCATTCCCCAGGGAAAGCTGGAGGCAGATGAAGGAAGAGACCCAGGGAAAGACGGTCATTCTCATGAATAGGCTTTGATGATTTTTCATATCTGCTTTATGTCCTTTTTGCAGCTCAGCTTTATGCTCTGGTGAGCTCTGTGAAATGGATGTTTCCTTTCAACCCTCCCCCACCTCCATTCCTTTTGCCTTTGTCTCCTTTTCTTCCCACCACCTCCTTTTTCGAGGGGAGGAGGTTTAGAAAGATCTCATCTGTTAGTAAAACCATGTCTGCTCCAGCCACTTCAGCATTAGTGTGAAACAAATGTTCCAAATGCTCAGCTCTTCTCTCCTAGGCAATGGGAGGGGGGAGAAGAGGACAGGCAGGGTAATTTCCTGATGATGCACTTTTGATGATGAGTTTTGCATCAAGCTTGAATCTGGTCCGTTGATAAATGTGCAGACTGCCAGCTTGGAATACTTGGGGAGGTGAAGCATTACCCTTCAGGGTGTTGTATTCCCTGGCCCAGTGTGGGGACACCAGAGTGTCTGCCTCAGGGTTTGATGGAGGAGATGCAGAGCATGCTGAGCAGCTGGCTGCTCAGCCCACCTCTGGGGATTCAAGGGTGCTCTGGACAGTTATAGAAATGCAGTTGCTGGTGCAGCTTGGTCTTGGGATGACTCCCTTAACCTCTTGACATTGTTCTCCCCATTTTTTTAAATGGGGAATAATGCCTCTCCTTTCCCAAAAATTACTCAGTTGTTTATTTCTTTTGGATGTCTGGACACGTGGCACCCTTAATCTCCTAACAAAAGACTCCAGTGCAGCAAGAGTAATTTCCATAAATACCTTCTTCTAAGGCAGGACAGTAAAGCACACTCCTGTTTACCCCCAGACTGGGAATGGGTAATGCTGCAGAAGAGAACCAGCAGCCCCTGTCCGTGGGTGGGGTGAGCAGTGGTCAGACCAGCACTGAGTGCCTCTCAGTTACTGGTGAGCTATGTGCCCTTTCATTTAGAGCCTGGTCCTGTCAGAGCTGGCAAGGGATTTGCCATCACTTGCATGGGGAACTGAAGCACCCAGCTGAGCACCTGTGCCCCATTTTTCCTACCTGTAAAATAACTGCAGTAAACCTCTCCTGAGACCTAATCCATCAACTATATCCATGGCTTGTTTTGAGCTGCTGACCTGTTGATGCCCTTTTGTGACCCTAGGAGTGACCCCACTAGGACAAAGACCATATGGGGTGAAGTGGCACATACCATCGCCTGGATATCTCAAGGGACACATTCTGGTGGCCTCAGCTTTATCTTTTTTTGTCAGTGTCATCGGATTAGGGTGGTGTTGGCAAGTGGCTATCCCAGAATAATCCAGCAATAATAAATTTAAGCATGAGATGAGGCTCATTCAGAGATGAAGAAAAGTCTGGATGCATTTAGTGAGAGACGCAGACAGAGCAGGTCACAAGGAAGGTATTCTTTAACCTTATTTTTTGATGATATTTAATATATGAAAAGTGGGGAGTGGAAATGCCCTTGCTCAGGCCCTTCTTGTTTTTTCTATAAATTTTTGTTTTTTACTGTTCAGGGCAGAAAGTGTTACTATTTCAGCTGCCTAGTTTCAGGTCACCTTCTCTTAATATCTGTCTTCTGCTGTTGTATTTCCTGTAGGTTTTCATGGTGAGTCCCCAAAACCCCCCTGCACAGCCATACAACTGGTGGGTACTTATTTCCCTCTGATAAGTGAAGGGAAAAGCTCTTGTCAGAAAGATGTGTTGTAGGTGGTTGGAATGTGTTCAAACCCTTGGATGCAGCTACAACTTTGAAGAAGAAAATCCCAGACCCTCAGTTCAGAGCACACCTAAAGCCTTTGGAAGATTTGATCTCTCAGAAATCTTGACTATTTTAATTCAAAAGAAAAACCTGGCTCCCTGAGCTTGCCCATCATATCTGCTCTGGCCCAGGGCTTTCCAGCAGCTCCTCAAGTATATCGTGATCGTCACCTGCACTCTGTCTGCTCTCGGCTCTGGGCTTTGGCCCAGGAGAACTATACATCATACTTAATTGTGTCATATTGTACCGGCTGCTTTTGGGAGGAACGCGACTGCTGAACTCATTTTGCCTCTGACCTGAGCAGATAGAAATGGAGGTCTCCAGATGGGCAGCCAAAGGGCTGTGCTGAGCACTGGTGCTCCACCTCACTGAGATCTGCCTTTTCTAGGCAAAACCTTAAATCCCTGAGGCGTGAGTTAGACCTTTGCTCCTTCCCCAGATGCTGTACAAGGCAGTGAGCTGACCCGGTCTTCATCCTGAGTGGAGTTTTTTATCAGCTGCCTATTTCAGCCTGAGGGGCTGCTTAATACTGAGCTGGTATTGGGAATGCATGGCTGGAAGTTGCTAATTGTTTAATGCATGATGTTATCACTATTCTAGTAATAGCAGTGGTGCAAAACTAAGTGAAAGCTCCAGCTCTCCTTGCTGTTGCATTCCCCAGGAACTCCTAACCTCAGTGCTGCACTTCTCACCAGGTAAGCTACTGCACTGACTCCAGCCTTATCTGCATACCTGAGATCTAGACCCTTTACATCTGGAGATATTTCTTCCAAGCCTTATCCTTTACATTTAGAAAAGCAAATGCCTTCCATAAAATGTGCACTTAAAAAGAAGAGCCACTCGTCTTCACCAGGAACAATGCTGTTTCCCTCCTCAACAAAATACTCCTCCTACTTAAAAATAAATCACAGTTGAGAAAGCGTGATTCTTGCAGTGGGCCTCCATGATGCTGTGCTTTGTCCAGCTGGGTCATCAGCCAGCAAGGGCTGTTGTGCTTCTCAAAATTAATTCTCCTGAGGATATAGGAGTTGGGCATTTTTCTGTTTCTTGCATGCAAGTGTTAAGCATGTGATGTCTCTTAAGATAAATTTCGCTGAGTAGTTATAAATTAGCAGCTGTAGCTAATTAATCTCAAGGATTTACTGGTAAGATTGTCCAGCACCCATAAGAAGAGTGAATGCTTTTATTTTACTTGGCCATTTTTTTTACAGTTTACAATTTGGATCTGCCAGTTACTTAGTACGTGAAATTGGGCAAGTCACATATCCATTGCAACTGGATTTCTTCCGTGGAATGCTAGTTCTGGTAGCTCTTGCCAGCTTCTGTGGACCACTTCGAAATTGTATGAAATAAAAGACATAAAAAATCTACTGACTAGCCTTGATGTAATTCTACAAGTACTGTATCTATTGTATGGATATTGGCTACAGGTACAAGTATCATTCTGTCTTGGTAGTGATATCATTGTGCTGAGTTTTTAATCTAAAGCTATGAAGACAGATGAGACTTTTTCAAAGGAATATCTTCTCCTGGATCATTCACTGGCCTTGGAGCTCTAGATATTGAAAGGTTGTTTGTGGCTTTCATTTATTTCTTTAATTGGTAGTTAAATGTTAAGAGCAACCAGAATACTGCTTCCAAAGGTGTCGTAGAATCTTGAATCTACCTTAGAAATAAATGGGGTTCAAGCAGCTAAAATACTTAAATGTTTCTTTTTGGGGGGGCTGGGGGGATGTACTATTTTAATTAAGTTGTATGCTGTGTAGTAGCAGGAGAACATACTGTGATCAGCCTCAGCCAGCCACACTCCCTGTTCTACCTACATGTGCTAAATGTATAGAGATCATGTCTTTACCAGTGGGCGGCTGGCATTCTGGATAAGGGCCTGCCTCTGACTCAGCTCTAATGGGTTTAATTCTCCTCCTCAAGCAATAGTGGTGTACGCTTCTAAAGTGAAAAGCCCTTCTGGGTTCTGTTGCTCTAGATAAAGCATTACATGCTGTACAAACCCATAGTATGCTTCACAGACTGATTTAAAGACCATGTTACACTCTCGGCTTTCATGTGCTAAAGAACACCCGAGACCTTGACAGCTTGCTAAATAGGAGTAGTGATCTGGAACAATTATTTGCAGAGTGTATATGTCTGGCTGAACAGCCCAAATTGTAGCCTCTGTGAGAGTAGTTGCAATTCATTTCATATTGCTGCAAGATTCTGGCCTGGATTCCTGCCTCAGTCCCACACAGGGGACAAGCACAAAACTGACAGGGTGGCATGAAGCAAAACAGAAAATCAAGAGAGGATGAAAAACTTTGCTGCTGATTAGCTGGGCAGGGAGGAGGGAGAGGGAAGGATGGGAGGGGAGTATTTGCCAGTGATACCTGGCCTGAGAAAAGATGCTGGCACCTATTGTAGGACATGGTTTGGGACACGTCTGTGTGTATGGTCGTGCCCTAAGACCAGGAGCTGTCAAACAGGAACCCAGCTCTCACCCTGGCTGTACAGCTGCCTGAGACCATGGGATTAGAGCAGAAATGCACACATTTTATTTTTTCCTTACTTTGGAAGACCGATCACATTTTAGCTGTGACACGTAATTCTCGTTATTGGAATAAGTCTTGTAGAGGTTGATTGTCCTGGACAGTGGTCTGTCATTCTGGTTTGCTCTAGAACAGGCTTTACAGAGGTGCTGTAGTGTCACATGCATACAGAAAACCAAAACTAGTTCTTTCAGTTTGAAGTACTACTCTGAGGAGCAAAAGCTTTGAGACTGCAGGCTAAGTAATGCAGTTATTAATTATGGTGCCAAGTTTTGGGGACATGTAGTCTTTTGCCCACTTGGAGCTGAATGGTCCTGCACAGACTTATTTCTGCAGGATGTTCATTTATCAAAGTACATGGCTTGACTAGCAAACAGTTGCTGATCTGTAGGACTTTTCTGACTCACTGGAATCAATAGCAGTACTCCCACCACCTCTCTGAGCCAAAGCTGTAAAGAAGCAGCAGCAGGACCATCGCTCCTGGAGCAGGAGACGAAGCAAACACAACGTTTCTGGAACACTGCATCCACCTTTGGAGAAGTTATGCTTTGGGTTTTTTTTGATGTCTGCCTTATTCACTATGTGCCTGTTGCTTTTCCTTTCAAGCTTCTTTGCGTTGCTGCTTGTGTGTCGGATAAGTATGTCTGTGTGAATTAGAGGAAAAATTGATTAGACTTTTAAGTATCTTAAGATTTTTTTTTTAAACACATTTTTCTCACAATATTCTTTGTTGACATGATAGTAACATCTAAACCTGTTCTTAAAAGCTGATGTCTAAATAATCTTGTTTAATAGTTGACATGTAGATGTCTTTTCAAACACATATGGCCTCAGATAATTAATCTGTATACCACCACTGAGACCTGTATATGTCTTGCTGCTCACAGCAACTTAGGTGAACTGCCTCAGGTCAGAGGGAATTGGTGTTGGAGCTGGGATTGGATCCAGTCCTCCCGAGGCAGTGTGAAGTCTGGTTCTTGAGGAATGTCTCTAAATACATCTGGAAAGTTGGTTTGTATTTAAAAAAAAAAACTATTCATAGCACAGTCATTGCAGAAACATAATCTGTTTGTTCAATGTTAAGAGTAAGAAGTTTCTTAATGGCCTGATGGAAAGGCTGCAGGGAATTCTCCCTATAGCTGAAATCCTCTAATGGTTATTGCAAGCCTCTCCTCTGAGGTTGATGTATTTGTACTGGGAAATTAAATTAGAGGTTCTTACTTCTAGACGGCTCCAATGAGACTTGAGTAACCTCAGCTGAAACTCCCCTGGGTAACTGCAGGTTGCCTGTGTGAAATGTCTCTGCTCTTCCCTGGTCCCAAAGGCCACCAAAAGCCTCTCCCTGGCCTCCTGGCCAATACCTTCAACAACACAACACAGGATATGGGGTGGAAGTTTGGCTTGGATGCTTTCAGTATGAAATTTTGGGATCCTTACAGCCTTGGGAGGGAAAAACACTGTAACAAGGAAACCTTAACTTCCAAGGTTGCTGTGTCAGATGTTCTCTTGCCCTGAAAAACACCTGCATCTCCTGTTCCCTATTAATTATAAGGTATGTTCAGCTGGCACAGCATGGGGATGAGTTCTCTCCTGCAGTGATGGTTTAAAGCTGGTTCACTCCAGAACTGCTGCAGGGTTCACAACTCACTTCTCTGCTCCTGCCTACTGATACGTGCCAAGCCTGTGTCATCCAACGAGGAGAGTGTGCTCACAGAGGCTGATGGTACTTGGCTTAGATCCTGGATTCTGTGTTTGTTTTTTTTTTTTTTCTGAATTAGTAGAAGTTGCTTGTGGAAAAAAGATACCTCCATTTCCCTGCTAGTAAAATGGAAGTTCTGCTTCTCTAAATCTCATAGTAATTGCCAAATGTCTCTAAACAAACTGATGAAAAGGAGCTCAGAGCAGAGATCTCATGGGATATGAACAAGCTATTGGCATATCTTCAACAGGAGTTAATGAGATGGAGAATGAATAACCCCATGGGTGGGTCAAGCTACACTAGCTATGTACCTCTTTGCATAATTGATGATCCCTCCTGTGCAGAGATCTGCTCGCCCGCATCCTGGCTCTGGTTATGAACACTCAGTCACCTGCTGCAGCTGTAATTAATCCCTCTCTGCCCATATGGTAGGTAGGTGCCACAGCTTTCCATTGGAGATTTGATCCTGCTCTTGCTCCTAGTCTTGGGTTTCCCTGCAGAAGGCTGAGATGTGAAGGCAGGAGCACTGTCTGCTCAGCTTGGGAAGGTGCTTCAGTGTCTGAGAGCTGAAACCAGAGCCAGGACCTGCTGCCAGGGTCTGAGCTGCTCCTTGGAGAGAGTGTGAGAGCGCCGGGGGATTTCTCAGCTCCTGGGAGGAAAGCAGCCTTCCAGAGATAAGTAACTGAGGAAGATATCTGGACATGTATGGCACCATGTCACTGAGGGACGAAGCAAAGAGAGGGAAGTACAGCAGCTTGCAAGGTAGGAATGCCAAATCTGCCCTAAAACTCAGTATTTAATACGTCCAGGTGTTTGGCACAGGGGTTAGCTGTTGTGTTGGGAACATGTGCGATCCATGTAAAAGAAGGTACAGAACAATCAGATAACAATTACAAAAAGGTAATTGAATCCTCTGGCATATTTTCTCATGGTGGTTGTAAGGCTTTGGTGTGCTGGACAGATTTTAGTGACCCTTTTGAGTCTGGAGACAATAACTTTGTAGTTTCTCCTGCTTTTACAGCTTTCTCCATTTGCAGTTGGCCTGTGTCTGTTAAAGCAGTTGATGCCTTCTGCTCCAGTAGCAACTGCCTTGTGCTGGGGGTTAAAATAGTCCTCCTGGAGCATTAAAATCTGCTGAGATGAAAGGGACTAGACAGACTGTACGAGTCACTGTTTGTGTTCCAGATAGGATGTGCTGCATCCAAAGCTGAGCAATGGATCTGAATGAAATCCTTCTTGGTACCTCAGCTGACGGCAGAGAAGCTGCCTGGGTTTACATGAGCTGGAGATGTGGCTCTCTGTCCATTTGGGTTGCTTTATTTTTAGACCCCCCTCTGTAAGTATTATCAGTCCTTGGGGCAAAACCTGCCCTTTCCCCCTCTGGTTGGGTTGGTGAGGTTGGAGCATGTGATTTCAGTCTTCTGCAGAAAGCCTGGGCTGCCTCTGCCTGCTCTCCTCCCCCAGCGCTTCCTGGGGCTCTGGCTGCACTGCCACTCATGGAAAGGTCTAGCTCCAAGCAGATGCTTTCTGGACCAGGGCCAGCTTCTTAAGCTGAGTCTGCTTCCTAGAAAATGAGGTGGCATTTTGTCAGACTGTGGCCTGTGGGCCCAGCTGCTTGCTCTGCAGCTTCTCCAGCATGCTCTGGGCTCCTGGAAGGAAACTGCTGCTGCTTAGATCTTGTCTTAATAAGTACAGTTTAAAAAAACAAACACAGTTTCTTTGCAACGTGACATTTACTCCATGATTATTTATTAGGAGTAAGAGAAATTTCCTGTAGTATGTCCTGGTCTGGTCAGATATTTGCCTTTCTGAGAGGTTCAGGGCCCTCTAGTTTTGTTGCATATCACCCACAAAGCACCCAAAGTTTGCAGGCACCCACTCCAACCGTGCATCTTGTTGTGGCTTAGGAAGTGAGTACATGCAGTTAAGGGTGCAGCCTCCACATCCCAGGGGATGGAGCAGGGCAATGAATGCAGGAGACCACTTGTGTCCTGCTTCTTCACTCTGTCATCTACAGATTCTCTTCACTCCATTTGTGCTTTGTTGAAGACTGTTTGGAAACGCTTGCAAACTAATTGGTTGCTATTGATTTCAGCAGTTCTCATATCCCTCCCTCTCAATAAGCAACCTGCTGCAGGAGAGCTTTATCGGCTTTCAGGTGTTGAACGTGGTAAGAAAGTTGACGAGAATGCAGCAGGGCCATGGTTCATTACTTAGGGCACTTAATCTTCATGGTTTATACTGAGTTTTGTGTTAGGACACAGCAATAGTAAAAGTGACAAACAATCACTGGTCCAGTGCTTGTCTTGTGCTGTGTAACAGGAGATAGATGTGTTGAAGTTTCTGAAATTCTCTGCTTTTCAACTCCTTTGAGTCACATTTTAATGGACTGAACATTTTTCCCCACTGTTCCTAGATGAAGAGAAACCACATGCACCTTTGCTGTGACGGTGAGCATGTCCTTTCTGGAGCTCTTTTGTAAATTTTTGTCTGCAAAAGAGCATAAAAGAAATCCCTTTCACATTTGGGGCAGTAAGCTCTGTTAAGAAAGCTCAATTTCTGAAGAAGGAAATTCTGCTTCTCTCAGCTGAGTGCTGCGACTAACTCCTGAATCACCACCAAAATTGTGTCCTTCAAATTGGTGACAAACTCTTGCACCCATCTCCACATGTACAACTGTAATTTGCAGGAATTTCATTCTGACTGCAAGACTGGTGACCCCCTCCAAAAGCTCTCTTTACCTTGGTTGCTTTCCTGGAGTAGCCTAGATACATCCAATCTCTTTGAAAGCAAAAGTCCTGGTTTTAGCAGCAGCTTCCCAAGAATTTATTTTCCAGAATTAATTCTTACAGATTTTCTGTGCTGGTGGAGGTTTCCACTGTAGTGGGCAGGGGGTAGAAGGTACAGAAACCACAGAGTATTGAGCATGATGTGCCCAAGCCCAGGCTGGGGGCACAGCTCCTTCCACTGCATGAGGCTTGTGGTGTGCCTAAATACAGAACCAGCGCTTGGGTTTCAGACCGCACGCTCGCAGAAGCAGCTCTTGCAGCGATGCTCTGGTACACTTGGAGGCAAGCCAGCTGTCTGCATGTTGGAGAGAGGTTCAAGGCATTCTTCTCACCACGTCCCTCCCACAGCACGCCCAAAGCCTGCAGCACCTGCTCCGACCATACGCCTTGTTGTTGTGGGTATGGGCTTAGGTAACAGCACAGCTTCTGTTCCTTTCAGGGAGAAATGGGAAGATGAATACAGGAGGCCACGTGTGTCTAATTTATTCATGCTGTCATTTCTCTCAGTTCTCTTTATTCCCTTCTTGTTTTGTAGAAGGCTGTTTGGAGACACTTGGGAACAAACCAGTAAGAGCACAGTACATGCTGTGCACTTGGTGATTAGCTTAGATGCAGGATAAACATGATATCTCCAACCAAATTTATTTCTTCTTGGGGAATTTATCTGGTTGCAGCCAGCAGGGGCTGAGCACAGTGAAATGCAGCATGTAATAATATGGGGTAGGCTGTGAATTTAAAACCTTAGCTTGCCCACCCAGGCATAATTTTTTTTATTTCCTTTTTTTTTTTTTTTTTTTTGGTTCTTTTCTGCCCCTAGAATAGTAACCAGCTGGAGATCAGAGTTTTCTACCCACTGTTTTTCTTGGAGGAGTTGTGTTGGTATAGTGGATGCTGCCTGTGATAACCCCTCTTCCGAAATATGGAGTATTTAAAATAGCTAAATTTGGGGTTTATTATTCCTTTTGTCTCCTCTCTCAATCTGTATTTAGGGAAAAAGGTGAGAAGTGAGAAAGTCTTAAAGGGCACTGCCCAAGAATCTCTGCCTTGAGTCCAAGTGAGTCAGAGGTAAAGTGGCTGGAGTTGTGCAGATTGTTGGCTGTTGGGGTATCAAGTCACACACGTGCCTCAGTTGATTCATATTTCAGGGGCTTGACCTTTCCTCCTCAAAGGCAGAGGTGTGCACACAGTGTGCTCTGCTCCTTCAGCACAAACCAGACCTGGTGCTGGTACCCATGCCATCCTCAGCCAGGCAGCCCTCGGTCCGTGGGACTGCTCAGCTGGCTGCGTGTATTGTCTGAGGAGGCATCTGGCAATTCCCTGCCCGCTTTTAAGGTTTTGTTTTTCTCCCTTCATTGACAGTTTCTGACATTTTTGAGAGAAGCCAGTGTTAACACTGAGAAGAATTAAACCACCATGGAAAAAAAAGAGATGAAAAATCTCAAGGAATCAGAGGAGATTTGTTTTCATTTAAATTAGCAAATTCTATAAAGAATCAACAGGAAAACACAATATTCCCTTATTACAGAAACAGCCTGGGCCCCATGAGTGGGGGCATACTATGGGGTGTGCGTGGGGGATGTGTGTTTTCTGGGGGGGCTTGGCACCAAGGAGCTGAATTCCCCAGGTCTGAGGCAGATGGGACCCCAGGAGCAGGCTGAGTCTCGCTCTCATGGGATGCTGGTTCATCC
Source organism: Merops nubicus (assembly GCF_000691845.1). NCBI lineage: Eukaryota > Metazoa > Chordata > Aves > Coraciiformes > Meropidae > Merops > Merops nubicus. Next base: position 45,333 of record NW_008607907.1, read on the forward strand.
CCTGTCCCACCAGCCAATGTGGTCTCCAGCAATCCAAGCATCTCTTAATCTTCTACTCCAGAAATCAGGATAAATTTTGTTGTTTTGTCCCTAATTTTGTTTTAGAAGAGTGAAATCTCTACTAACCTGCCAACCACAACAAAGAGCAGAGTATCCTGTCGCCTGTGAGTCTACCCCTGTCAGCCTTTCTCTGGTCAAGGCTTATCTTTGAGGTCGAAGCTTGGCCTGAGGTTTGGATAACTTTGCATTTACAATTTAGAATACTATAACAAACAAGCAAACGGCCTCTTTCCCAGTCCCACACACACACACACACACACGTACACATATACATGTGGAGCAATGCTTTATTCTTGCCATCCACAGGCCTGGGGGCTGTTTATATACAGCATTGCATGTTTATATATGGAGTTCATCTCCTCAAGTGAAGACAGATTAAGCAGCAGGGTGAATAGACCAGTTATGTGAACTATGAGATTTCCAGCCTAGAAATACTGCCAAGACCAAGCCAGACAAATTGGTAGCACAGCAGTGTTTCTCATTAATGTACAGGGAAAGTTGTGCCTTGGTGATAATGCACAACAGTGTCCTGTTGGGAGGTTTGGGAACCCATCTGGGAGGAGCTATCAGAGCTGTATTCTAGGCTGAGTGGAGTGGTCTTGCTTTCCTCAGTTTTATCCTCTGAGAATCCTGCAGGGGGGGGAAAAAAAAGGTGCAACTTCCCATTCTGAAGTCTGTGGGAATATTAGGATGTGAGTGGTATGGTTTGCTGAAATAAGGTTATTATAGCCTCCCTTCCCTCCCTGCAGCTATTCTATGCTGTATGTGGTTTGCTGGGTAAGTAGTTGTGGTTCCCATCTTCCATCATAGGACAAATTATTTCAAACTTGAAAATAAGATTATCTGCCATAATTGTACATAGTGGTTTTCTTTGCTGCTGGAAGTGTTGGTACTGATGCACAGATTTGTGGGTTGTCTGCTTCTGCATTCTGCATGGAGTGCTTTCCTATTCTCCCCAGTCTCTAAAGTTCTAACACTTCACCTTCTCCCAGAGACAGGAGTTAAGAGCAACAGGTTTGCGACGGTGCTGGGCTGACCTGGGACTCAGTTGCTGATTCTGATGGGAACTTTTGGGGAAACACCAGACAAAAGAACAGCGCCATGTCTCCATGTTCTCACTCCTAACCAATTTCTTGTCATATTTCTTTCCAAGATAGAGAGGGGAGAAAAAAAGCGTTCTTAGTCCAAATACTTGTTTATGGCGTACTCTGGAACAAAGGGCGTGTCTCTAGTGTCTGGCACAAAAGGTTACAGTCACCATCAACCAAATAACAAGAGAGCCCTTTGATGGTCTCATTGTTCAGGGACCAGTGTCAAATGGGTAAGGAAAAACCCCAGCAATCCCTGGTGGGCTGGACTGGGAGGTGCCCTTGTATTCTTCCCTTGTATAGTGTTTTGCGTCTTCAGATTGGCACTTGGACTTCAGACTTGCCCTCCCTTGCTGCCTGAGATGTGCACCTCTGGGATGATGTGGGTTTTGCCCCTATTTAAAATGCAGCTGCTATTTTTGGCAAGCGTGCACACACGTTTGTGTTGGAGCTGTGGGGAAACCCCCTGATAAGGCACACACAGTTGTCCCACTGCTGGCCAGCCAGCGTGGCTGGTCCCGGCAGCATTTGCCTTGGGACCTTCTTGCCTTCCTTTGTATTGGAGAAGGAAGCTGGCAAAGGGCTTGCATTGTTCAGAGTTGGAGAATAACAACTCCTGGCTTGAGTGGGACCTGGCTGGCATTTTTGACTTGCTCCATCATGATGGACTGATAGGAACGGTGCATTACTCTGTCTTGGAGGATCATTAGAATCCAGCAAACCTTTCTTTTCCTGATGCAGGATATTTGAGCTATGGGTTAAGTGTTTCTGTGTCAGGTGAGCAACCCCTTTCTCTCACCCACCCACTACCTGCAGAAGTGGCACAATCACAGTCTCTTGACACTTCAGCTTTGAGGACCCCAGTGTAAGACAGACATGGACCTGTTGTTGTGACTCCAGAGGGAGGGACACAGAGGTTATCCGAAGGCTGGAGCACCTATTAGGACAGGCTGAGAGACTTGGGGTTGTTCAGCTTGGAGAAGAGAAGACTCAGGGGAGACCTTTTTGTGGCCTTCCAGTACTTAAGGGGGACCTCTAAGAAAGCTGGAGAGGGACTTTTTACAAAGGCCTGTAGTGATAGGACAAGGGGTAATGGCTTTAAACAGAAGGAGGATGGATTTAGATTACATGTAAGGAAGAAATTCTTCACAGTGAGGGTGGTGAGACACTGGAGCAGGTTGTCCAGAGAGGCTGTGGATGCTCCCTCCCTGGAAGTGTTCGAGGCCAGGCTGGATGGAGCTTTGAGCAACCCGATCTAGTGGAAGATGTCTCTGGCCATGGCAGAGGAGACAGAACTAAAGTATGTTTAAGGCCCCTTCTGAACTAAACCATTCTGTGAAGTGATAATACCAAAAGATTCTGTATATTTTGAGCCATTTTGCATCCCATTAACAGCTTTCTCACTGCCCATTAGTGACTGATCTACTCACAGACTGTCATTAGGATCAATGTAGATATGCTTCTTGGAGAGTTAAAAAGCTGTAGCTGGCATTATATTCTCCTTCCCCAAAAGCATTTCCTGAGGGGGGTTATGTTGCTTCAGGATATGAATAATATGGGTCAGCCTGTCCCAAAATCAGTCTGAATTCCTTCTAGTAACTGTCACGTCTACAGCTGCCATGTCGTGCCTGACTGCTGAAATGACAGAGCAGAGATATCTGTGATTCATGGAAGGGAATAAGAAAGGCAATTAAAATTAGGAGCTTGAACTCAGCATAGAGCTACCACAGAAATGCCCAGGAATGGATAAATATCGTTTTGACCCTGAAATGAGAGTAATCTGCATGGAAAGACCTTGCCCTTATGGGGCAGCTTGGTTTCAGGATACTGTCTGGAGATAGATGAGGTGCCCAGTTGCTGCAGATCTTCAGTGGTCCCATTTCCACTGCACAGCAATGACTGTCCAATGTCCATCCATCACTGGTTTTGCAGAATGGCCCAGAATGAGTCCAGGACTGTTGTCCACCTAGCTGGAGTAAATCTGAGGGAATATTTGTGCCAGTGACTGGGATTTTTTGTTGTTTGCTGTTTTGGTTTGGCTTTTTGTTTGTTTGTGTGTGTGGTGTTGTTTTTGTTTGTTTGTGTTTTTTTTTGTTTGTTTGTTTTAAACACCTGCATTCCTCTTATCTCTCCCAAACCCTGTTGAGTTATCACTGGTTCTCATCAACAGCTGCCTATGAGTGCCTGCACCAGTCTAAGGGTTCCCTGAAGGTTTGTTAGGTGAAGGTACAGTATAACCTTGCTTGGATGCTCTGCAAAGCAAGGTCACATGAAACAGGGAAGCTACAGGCAGGCTTGGGCAACACTAGCTCTCTGAAAGGGGGGAAATGCATGAAGCATATTGTATGTAAAAACTTTGGGGTGCTCTATACAGGCAGAAGAATTGCCTTACCACTGCTGGGTATCCTCCCCTACAGGGAAGACAGCAGCTGCTTTACTAAGCAAACTCATTAGGGTATGAGTGTACCACGCCCAGAAGCTCCCTTTCTGCTGAACTGTGCCTGGGTATGTTATGCTCTTTGATGCTGAATAGAAGTGAAGTGCTCCAACTTGGCAAGAAAGTCCTCTTAGCCATTTAGTATTTTTTCCTTTAGAATGGGATGCTTCTTATCTTGTGAAAATATAGCTATTTCTCCATAAAGACAGAATTTCCCTAGTTACATATCCTGGCTCATCTGCTCCAAGAAAACATCCTCTTTTTGTTATTTTGGGTTTATTTGCCAGATATGATAATTATTAGATAGAACATGAAACAGTGAAAATTACACTTCATGAGATTGGTTTGACTTCATAAGGGTCTTAATTCTGTAGAAGCACCCTTCTGATTTGCCCTCCTCTGTCAGCAGTTGCATAGCAACTACCTGCCCTCTTAGGTCCTGTCTTGAACCCAGTATTCTTTTGTGGAGAAGAACTTGACTTAAAAATAGATATTTTGACCCTTTTGAGTCCTTGTTCACTGGGAAAAAAATATGTAGTTGGAGTATGACTAAACTTTAAATAAATTTGATCTGACAATAGACATTTCTTGTCGTTTGTAAAATGTTTTGGTTTGGGACAGCTGGACTAAAGCTGAGGCTTGGACTGAGTGATGTTCACCTCTCATCCAGAGGTTTGAGGACTAGTCCATGGTGTGGAGGACAATGCATTTTTGCAATTTGCTCTTTTACCCAAAGGATGTTTCCTTGACCTCCACAGTAAAAGCTGTTTTGACAGGGATCCCATGGGAGTGGATGGGAGTGGATCCCATGGGTGGAGAGCCCATGAAGGATTCCAGCTGGTGTGAAACATGTATGGGTTTGTGTGGGGCTATCTCTCAGGTGAGCTTTTTAACCACTGGGTTGGGAGATAAAAGAGAAACTTCTCCAGCTGTTCTGGAGGAGTCTGATCCTTTGGAGTCTTATCCTTTGCTTTCCCTTGCCAAAGTTCCCCAAGTGTTTTGCTCAGGGACAAACAAAACATTTTCTAAGTCAGATTAACAGTTCATGATATTCAGTCCAACAAAGAGGAGAAAATAAAATACTTTTGGGTCACTCTGAAATGGCACTGCTTAAAAATTGTTTCTCTCCCTGGCTGTGTTTGCAGGAGCCAGAGCAAAGCACTACTGATTTGCACAGCACTAGTTTAAAATACATGGACAAAATAGGAAAGACTGAGGGAAAAGAAGCTTCGTGGTATTAGGGTGCTCCATAACCTGAAGATACTTTGCAGCCCTGTTAAGTCTCCTTTTGGAGAGTAGCTGTTTCCACTTGGTGTGGGAGAGGTGGGGGGTGGAGGCTGTCTTCTGAATATTGAGGGACATCAGTGGAAGGAGACAGCAGGGATGGAAGAATTAAGAGGAGGCTGATGAGAATCATTTGGCTAAATGACAGCTAGTGTGGGGGAGATGAAAACTTCTCACAGATGCTCATGGCAAAGGCTAGCACCTGATGGGAGTTACACCAGGGCAGTTTTTCCTCAACTTTTGAAAAAGTTTAGCTCTACTGCCTTTGTGTGACCTCCTGAGTTAACACCTCAGGTCCTTCGGAGTGGAGAAGAAATAGCTGCAGTGCTGGGCTGTGGGTGTAAAAACTCAGTCCCTGCACCGAAGGAGCCGAGTTGTGGCTGACAGCAAAGGCAGTTCACACATCCCTAATTAGTGTGAGCAAATGTAGCTTTCAGCACAGCTGCTTCTCCTCCCAAACCCAAAGGAGCTACTGGCAGCATGGTCCTACAGTGCTCCCCTCCTGCTGCCCCAGCCCTGCCAGGAGGGGCACGATGCACATGTGCTTCCGTCCTCACGCTTCTGGGTTGGGACCTGTATTCAGGAGAAGAGAATGGACACTGAGAACTGCAGTGGCTAAAATGGGGGAAACTCCCTGCCCCACGAGTTCTGAAGTGCTCGATGAAGGAAGGTGTTGGGTGTTGGTTTACACACTTGTGATGAGACCAGGCAAAGTGTGATGGTATTTGCTGGGGCTGTGCAAGACCCAGTGCGGATGGTGTGGTTTTACTGGCTCAAGACAGCTCAACCATGGCTCTTGGTTTTCCCCATAAGTCTCTGTCACTTTCTGCAAACTGTGTGAATATTGATTTATAACAGGACCTTCACATTGTTTGTGCAAATATGGTTATATCTAGTTATGTCTGTTTTCTCTTGTGGGATTTCTCTGAAAAATCAATTTAGTAAATGAATCTTTCATCCCCTAAGACTCTGCAAATTTCTTGTGCAACTTCTGTCTTTGTTTTGCATTATGCCTTTTTTTTTTTTTTTTTAAGGCTAAACAGATAACCTTGAGATCCAGTGTGATTTTCTTTCTCCGTTAGTCCTTTTACAAGATCACGAGACTCTGTGAAATATGTATTCTTTGGTGGTTATGAAGGAAAATAAAAATTCCAAGTATCCCTGAGGAGGGGAAATAAAGACAGCAGCAGGGATTTGTTAACATTTAGGCAGAATCGGCCAAGAGACTGACACTGTCCAGATGGAAAGACCCACTTCCTGGCTGTAAAGATAACTCACTAAAGGAAACATTAGCTGTGGCTGCATTGGCGATGAGAAACACAACCACTGCCAAGAATTCACCCCAAGCCCGGTGGGAGCTGCCTCTTTCTCTTTTCCTTGTGTTAAAGGTTCAAGTTTACTTAGTTGGGAAATATGTCTAACATTTCCTGAAGAGAAATGGTGCCCCTCTAGGTGAAGCACTTCTGTGGACTCACCAGAGCTGGGCTATTTTCTTGCTGTGCAAGACTGGATGACCTTGGGGAAGCAGTGTAGGTCTAGGTTTGCTAAGGTGTAGGCACCCAGCTCCCTACCAGAATTGCTGATACTGGCCCACTAAGTCCTGGATCACTCCCTGGCTGGGACCTGCTGGTGGTGCCCAGGATATGAGACAGTTAAGAGCATGTCATGGAAATCTCTGTGGCACATGTCTACACCAGGTGCTACAGCCTTCTCGTCCTGAGCAACTTTTTGGTATCTCAGCTTGATGGTGTCCCAAAGTGTGGCAACATAGGTGTCGGATTTTATCATCCTCTCTCCCTGCAGCAGGTATTTCAGAACTTACCTTAGGAGGATGCTAAAGGAAAAAAGGAGAGGTAGATGTCAACAAAGGGCAAAGGTTTTTAGGTTTGATTGGAGGTTATATACAACAGAGTGTGCTTGGTTACCCCACTCTGAGCTCACTGCACAGTGGCAATAGCTGAACTGGCTGTGCTCATGCTTCAGTCACGGCCAGCGGGCAGAGGATCTGATGAGATTATATTTGTTTGTGTAGCTTTCTTTCTCCAAGGTATTCAATAGCCTTTAAAGCTGCAAAATTAACTGAGCAAATTGAATACAAGGCCACAGATCAAGAATTATTGGCTTCTAATTCAATATGGAGGTCAACGCAAGATGAATTGCAGTGTGTATTTAACTCTCCAAATTTAGACCACCTCACTATGACATCCATGGCACATTAATTTGCTTACTCAGAATGACTGAATGCATCACAGTCCTGATGCTTGTTTCCAGCTAGTGGGTGTGCCTCAGACTGTAGGTGTTTCACAGTTTCTTCTTTGTTGCCATGGCAGGGATAAATACTTTAATGCAGTTGGGTTTTGGATGTTTGAGATTTTCCTGGATGTCAAATTGAACTCAATGCGTAGCACAAATTTAACCTAATGTGTAGGATAAATTCAAGACCTGTGGGGTTTTTGTTGCTGGTGTTTGGTTTTTGATTGGTTGGGTTCTGTTGGGTTTTTGGAAGTTGGATGCTTTGTTTCCACCTGGGAACCACCCTTCATTTTCCAGGCATGGCAATTTTCTCTCCATGCTAGAAATTAAGTCTTGAAAATATCCACTATGTGGGATCTATTTTGGTTTGGATTTTTATAGACATTTATGAATTTTATTTTCTCTCTGTAGCAGATCTGGATTCAAATACTCCTTGATTGCCTTGGCTTTACAGGCAAAATGACGTAGACAGTGGCACTAAATATGGAGCTTCCCTGGGAAAGCTAAGAGCCTGTGTGAGTATTTGCAGGGGAATGAGGATGGATATATTATTTTTTTTCAGGAAGAGTTTTTTTTTTTTTTTTTTAGTAGCTTGCCTGTTTCTGAATGTTACAAAAGTAATGTAAAGAAACAACTTTGGATGCTACCATGTATCTGAAATGGGATTCCCAAGCATTCTTCCCACTAACTGCTCATCACAAAGCACTTAAGGCAGATGCTTCACGCAAGATTTGGATTTTCCAACCTTGGCTGGGGCTGGAGCTGTATCAAAAGACCAGAGCTATCTTCTTCTGTCAGGTCCTTTTAAAGCTTCTCCTCAGTCCAGACTTCCACTCTTTTTTGGGTCAGGTCACTCAATCTTCTGTCACTTTCTCACAAATTGAAAGCAGTCCAGCAATTCTGCTTCTCCATTTATGAATTTTTCTATTGTCCTTTCAAAGCTGGTTAGGATCTGGTGTGTTATGAGTTCACTACTGTCTTCTGGGCCCCTTGTTAAGGGCATAATTTGTCATGTTGAGATCTGGATTTGGTCCATATTGCACTTGCTGGTGCTTGGTCACCCTTGGTAGCACAGGGCTGAGTTGGGACAGTCCTGCAGTAAGAAAAGTGGCTTTACTGTGGGCTGGAAATATTTTTGCTACTTGAGTATTAGATTTTTTTCACTTCTGTTTTTTTTTTTTTTTTTTTTTTTTTCTTTCTCCTTCTGGCATGCCAGGGACCTTGTGTAAGTAACTCAGCATTGATATTGCCCAGGAAGAACCTGGAGTCCAATTAAATTTTGAGAACTCAGGGGAAAAAATAGCATTTGTTTCTTGCAAGAGGTGCTTCTGCCTGATAGAGAAAACTGTGCTGTGGATCAGCACAACATAACTGGCAGTTCTCCTAGGAAAGAGTAAACCAAAAATGTTACAGGTCAATACTGAGGTGTTTTGTCCAAGTGCCAGGAAAAATCACAGGGGAAAAGCCATGGCAGAGAACATGGCAGAGGAGAACTGAGACAGAAATGGGAGCTGCTACGGGACACGGGTGAGAGGAGGGGTAGCTGATGTTTCATGTTGGAGGAAACCTAGGGAACCTGGCGGGGAGATGGAGGGAGAGGAATGACTGGTCAAACTGGCAGGCTAAAAACAACACTGCAGTGATATTGTAGTTGCAGATCAACAGGACCAGGGTTTGGCTTGTCCAGGGTGGGAAAGAGGAGGCAATGGGGATGGACTGCTCCCTGAGTGACAGCACTGCTCAGCTGGGCTTTCTAGGAGAGATGGAGACATATATGACTGATTTACAACGCAACAGCCAGACAAACTTAAGTGGCACATAAAACTGGAGCTGCTCTTGGAGGAGAAAACATTGAACTTGCCAGCAGAAGGCCAGTCTGACAGGGTTTTGCAAGGTCTTTGTGGGGAGACCACTGGGCAGGTGGGTGCTAGGACAGGCTTGTGGAGCTGCTGAGGTTTAGTACGGGATGTGTGTGAGCTGCCAGGGATGCTTGTTAGTAAAGAGCAGAGCTATATCTATTAGGTGGAGCTTCACTGACAGCAGCCAAACATTTATTAACTCTTTTCAGCCACTCTAATTTGGTGTGTTACATAGCTGACCTCTCACAAACAATCCATAGGCATCAAGCACTCTCCAGAGAGCATGTGTATGCCTTTGGGGGAGTTCATGCTTGGCTGCAGCCATAGGAAAGCCTCGTGCTCTAGTTTATTGCTGGATTCCCAGTGGAGCCAGCCCTGTGATTTCAGCATCAGGCTGGGATGCAAATGTCCCTTTCCTCCCCAGGGCAGAGGGACCCTAGTGCTACCACCTCTGAGATACCATGGCTGCTGGGCTACCTGAGAATCACCTCTGAGGCTGTGGAGGAATGCATGGGGGCACACACATCTGTAACTCCACAGGTTTGCCCATAAGATGTTTGTTTGCAATGGGCTTCCCAGGGTTGTGCTGGGTTTGAGATCAGCTGGTGAGGAGAGGGTGGAACTGATCTGCGTGGGGCTGCTCTGTGCCAGTTGGTCCATGTACTTTGTTTTCTGTGGTGTGTGAGGGATGAGAGCACTTGGACACACTGCAAGAGGAAGGGCAGAAAGCTAAAAAGAGGGAGAAAACTGGAGACTGGGTAGGGGAGAGAGCAATGGAAGCTGAGGAGGAGGTTTTGGGTGTGGTCCAGAACCAGGGCTGACTACAGCCTGACCAGCAAAATCATGCTCTTGGCAGGCTCATGGCTTTATCTGTGGGCAGGTCAATACGCTATTCTATCACTTGTCCCCTGTCCTTAGCTGCTTCAGACCTTGGCTGCTCTTCTTCTACCACATGAAGTCCATGCCATGTGTCCTCATCTCCCCTTCTTCTGCCCCTTCAGCCCACTAAAGGCATGATACTGGGACTGCCTATGAGCAAGGAAGGACTTGTGAGAGTTTCTTGTGCATATGCCCCTGTGGCGTTAACATGAGCTTCCAAGAGGTAAGGTGACAGCCTGTCAGTTGCAGCTTCAGCAGAGGACCCTTGGCACTTTGTGCTTGCTTTCAGACATCCGCTCAGCTAAAGACAGGAGGTGATTCCTTGACAGGAGGTGAAATGACAGTGTTTACTGGAGTCTTTTAGCTGAGCAACCTTTGCTGGAGTTTGGAGTGGAGCATGTGGACAGCCCACTGGCTCCCTTTTGCAGCAGATCCATTTTCCAAGAGTATCCAGCTCAAGCCAAGGGAGTTCCCTTGACTGCCTGGTCTTCACCGACAGAACTGCATTCATGGCTTTTGGGACTAGGTCTGAGCTTGTGCCAACTGGCACTTTTCAGCTCCAAACTGTTATGATTTGCTCCAGATGGTGTGTGTGAGCTGCCATGACCTGGTTAGCCAGTTGCTCAGCTCAGGATCTTGCTCTCAGTATTTCATATGCAACCATTCATAGAATTATCTATGGCGTATGAGAGAAGGAGGTGTTGGGCTTTTGTGTACTCCAGAAAGTCTGTGTTCCTGACTACTTCAGGTGTTAGTAACTTCCCAAAGAATGTGTCAAGGGCAGAACAGAGAAGGGGTTGTTGCCCCAAAGAGTTTGCAGCCAAAATGGAAGCATTCAGCTGAAAGGGTGGAGGCTGGAAAGACTAATGTGAAAGTGTCAGTGGTCTCAAGTTCAGATAGCTATGCACTGTTTTTCCTTTAGACTCTGTTTTCTTTGCTTGTCCTGGTGTTTTCCTAATGCCTTCTAAAGGAGGGAAAAAAATGTTTGTGAGGAATGTTTGGAGGACAGAACTGGAACAAGCTGGAGGAGCAATGTGCAGTGCCAGGGAAGGGATTAAGAACCATAGTCTGGGGTGCAAGGAGCTAGTGGATGAGACCACGGAAAGAAGAAAAATGAGAAATACTTTAAGGGAGAGACTTTGCTGCCTCTGGTCACTCCCTGTCTTGATTCTGCTTCTGCAACCTCTAGCCTCTATGTGCTCTCTGTAATCTCTTCTGTTTATCTGCCACCTTCTCCTCACCACCACTCCTGTGGAAACCACTAGTCCTGCTCAGTATGGAGATCCTCTTAGGAATACTTGATAATCTCTTAAGGTTTAACAAGCTTGAAAGAAATAGAGAACAGCAGACAAATAGTCTATTGGTACATTTGACTTGCAGTGAACGGTGGGATCCCACTACCTCAGCTGGGTCTGAGAAGATGACATGGGAGATTGGTGATACACCATGTACCGTGCAGGTGGAAAATTAGGATGAGCTGTCAGCAGGGAGGAAGCCATGGGTAATCATTTGTTACTCAAGGAGTCAAAAATAGCCTTGCCTTCAAGTCTGGATCTGAGGGTAGTAAGTGCCTCTAGCAACAGTGCATGTGCACAAAAGCTCTTGGATGTTTAGGTTCTCTGGGCTTCCCGTGCTGACAAGGAACATGGATGCACCAAGTATATAAAATTTCTCGGGAAGTGAAGTTGGGTCTTACCTGCACTGTCTGTGGCAAAGCTAATCACGTAGTAGTGGATGTATAAGTGCTTTTGCTGGACTTGGAGAGACTGGCACTTGCTTGCTGGGTCCTACAGCTTGCGGTTTGCAAGGCTTGTGCTGTGCCTCCCTCAGTGGAAGCAGCCGGGCTGCCCAGATTCCATGGGGGCTCGTGGAGGTCCTACAGAAGAGCCCCTCTGGGCCCTGGGTGGTGTGTTGCACTTTCTCTCATTTTGTTTATGGGTTGATAAGCTCAGTGTAAACAGCGGATGAAGGCGCACAATCTATTTATGGTTTCAACCAAGATCTTCCCATGCCTGAAGGGGAATCTGCCTGACTTAGCATTCCCAAGATGCTGCCAAGCACAGCAAAGCACAGAGGAAGTGCCTCCTGTCTGCGTAAACAGAAGGCCAGCAGAAAAGAAAGCCAGGCTAATGCTTCACGAGGCATTTCAGTGCTGAGACTCTAGTTGTGTTTGGCCTAGAAGCAATGCTACAGTCCCATAAATCATTTGATTTCCTCCAGTGAACGCAAGAGTTGGGATTGAACCCTCCAGCATGCTGCATGCTTCATGTTGAAGGTGACTGAGGAAAGAGGCACTGGCCCTTGTGCCCTTCTTTGCAGAGTATAAAGTCTGAAAACGTTCATGTTTTTGAAGCTTTTCTTTTCTTGAGTGGGGAAGGCAAACTGGTATTGTATTCTCTGTGCTTTGACAAGGAGAATGTCAGAAGCAAACCAAAATATTTTCATAGAAAAGAGTGAAGAAAAAGATTGAATATGGAATCTCTTTAGCCTGACTATCTGTCTTGGAGTTAAGCAAGTGGGGAAAGCATCCCTTGCTCTCTTCCATCTTCCTTCTGTGTGTATGTGTGTGTTAAAGGTAGTTTCTCCTCATTGCTGAGACTCCTGTTGTTCTGTCAGTTCTTTCTAGATCTCAGAGATATTTTCTGGCAACACAGAGAATGAGACATGACAGCCAAAGGGAAGGTCCCTGACCTCTCTTTCGTGCTGAGGTATCATACAGATCATGTGGTGTCAGCGAGGTGCTCAGGCCTGCAATGTCTCTCCCCTTTCCAGCTGCTGTTTCAAGGATGTGAACTCACAGCCCCATACAAGATGTGCAGACACACAAAGCTCAAAGGGGAAAATACAGTGGGTGGATTTTTGAAAAGGGCTAGGATTAATTTGACAACCTCTGCAGCTATATATATAGAGAGATGTCTGATAAAGCTGCTTGTTGTGAGGCGTAGGCAGAGGAGAAGGGATTTTCACCCCCAAGTGTATCGTAAAAGATGCAGTAAAGGCTCTTGTGTCCTGGTGGCTTTGCTGAAGAACTCTCTCCCTCCAGGGGAGAGCATGTGTTCATTAGTGTAAGTCATGGAGTATGTGCTGGGCTATACAGGCACAGTCAACTGTGATGAAGATGATTGCTTGCATACTAGGAAGGAATTTCTTGCTCACGTCCATCTCATCTCTTAGAGCAGACTGGCTTCCCAAGTCTGTGCTGCATCTTATCCGCATTCAAACAGTGCGTGTTCTCCTTTGGCATCACAACTGTTAGTTAGCTGACCTCTCAGGAGGATTTCTCTTCTCCTGGCAAATCCTGGATTTTTATGTTCTTTCTGGTCATCTTAGCTACCTCTGTTATCTCTTTTAATTCTCCTTGTTGAAACACTGCAACTCAAGGACTCATTTTTTACATGCAGTCTTTCATTTTAAAGTGAAACCTGTGGAGGATGTGGGTTTTCCATCCATGACGTGCACTAACAGTTGAGACGTCTTGAGGATGTGTGGCCTGTTGTTAATTAGATTTGAAAAGGAGGACAGGATATTTTAAACAGCTTGATCTAAAATTGATACCAATCTGTATCTTTGTGGCAGCAAGCTAAAATAATAACATTTCCAGGCAGGTGAGGAAAGCTGCCTGATGTGGAATTTGAGTGTCATCATTACTGACATGTATTTTGGGGCTATTCCAAGGAGAAGACATGTATAAGTAAATCCTCTGGCAGCTCAGCAGCAGAGTGGCTTAGTGCCTGGGTAAAAGATTTCAAGAGGTGAGATCTCAAGAATATTAAAGCACCAGAAAGGCTCTGTAACAAGGAGAAGCATCTGTGGAATATGTCAGGCTTCAAAAGTCAGCCCCCCACATGCAACCAAGCCCAGGGGTTAGAGTGCTTTGAGCAGTTGGCCCAATAAGTGGATTGTGCCCCAAAACAAGCTGCACAAACTATCTGTGGGGCTTTCTGATGATGCCAGTACTTCCCAAGCAAGCGGGACATCATGTTTAGAAGTCACAGCATCCCTGAAAAGAGGATGTCAAGGAGGCACGACCTGTTTTGCAAGCATGCTGTGGAGCCTGTGTTCTTCCCTTGCTTTTGCTCAAAAATTATTCAAAATCTCAGATGAAGAGAGAGGCACCTGATTCAAATGGTCGATTGTCTTTTTCTGAACGGTTTTATTTCTGCACTGGTAGTTTTAGAGTCAGGCAGAATAAGAATGTAAAGAGGAAATTACTGTCAAACAGACCTTTCTAAATTGCTGTCAGTGAGCGGCAGGAGATGAGCCAAAGAGATCCTGTTCTTGTCAGCCTCATTCAAGTAACGTGCTGTCCTCATTCAAGGAGAGCCTTTGTCTTTTTTAGAAGTGTGTAGGTTGAACCAAATAGTAAGTCATGTAAGTGATTGATTTCCCTTACTGCAAAAGATTGAAAGGTGGCAAAGTTGCAGGAAAAGTAGCATGCGCTGCTTGAAATTAAGGAAAAATGACTGGGAAAATAGTTTTCTTGTGGATTGTGGCCCCTGATTTTCAGCTGAAGTTCCAGGTCTCCATCACATGCTGTCCTGGCTTTGTAATGCCCAGGGAGAGGAGATGAGGCACAAAGCCTGAGCACAGGCGGCGTTAGTGATGCCTGTGTCGTGCTGGCTGATTGACCACCTCCCCTCACTGCACCTTTTACTGCACTGGTGCACGTGCACAACTGCAGCAGCTATGGATGTGGGCAGCTTTGCAGCTGGGATCCAGCCTGGATTAAAAACCATGGCAGGAGGCTGTCAAAGTGCGAGGGAATGAGGTTTCAGCCTTTCATCTTCTCTTAAATCAAGTTTTTGGTTTAATTTTCCTGAGGCTGAGGGGCTCCCTTTCTTTTTTTCTTCCTCACAAAGGTCACTCTTGCACCTCTCCACTTCTTGCTGTCAGTCCATTATTGGAAGCAAAACAATAGCCAGCCTGAATCCTCAGGGTGGTGAATGACTGGGATGCTGGCCTCCCATCCCAGCAGCAGGGACAGGACCACAGTGAAGGATGGGATCTCAGGACAGAAGAGCACTGGCCCAGATTCAGATGCCCTAATTTCTACCTTTGTCTGATGTTTGCTGTTGGCAGATGCCACTGAAAGCTGTGGGTCTTCCCACAGACCACATTCGGCTGGGAAATTAGGCAGAATTTAGGTCAGCTGAACTTGGGCCAAATTGTGTCTAACTATTCATTTGATACAGTTCATCCCTTTGAGGATGCATCTTCCTGCT
>NW_008607907.1:60445-87659 GCF_000691845.1 Merops nubicus
CTTCCTGGTGGGGCTAAGAGAACAGGCACTTCTTGCTCAGCAGATTTTCTCCAGCTGGATGGAAAACAGTCTCTGTCCTGGCCTAGGGGACATAAAGGCACAAATTTGGAGCAGCAAGCCAAGACATGTGTATGGGCACAAAGAGCTTTAGGTGAGATGATGTATCAGCAATGATCTCTGCTTATGTCCAACTGACAGTCATGGAGACTTTGCCCTCAACTTTTTCAGTGGTAACTATACTTCAGAAAAATAATCCTTAGACATTTCCTCGTGATTTCATTTGGGGCATATAAGATGCTTTGTGAAGATGAGGATCATCATCTCTATTTATAGGTGGCAAAACTGAGACCTTCAACTTTTCCAGTTCAACCAGGCAGCACTGATGCTCCCACAGACCACTACTCCCATGGAGATGGTTCTTGTACACTTGCCCTGGTCCACCCACAGCTCACCTATCTGGTCTAGAAACAGTTAAATTGCAAAGCTTCTGGGGAGAAAAATACATGCTTGAGGTCTGCAAACCTCATTGGAAAAAGTTTAGTTTAATTTTAGCACAGTGTGCTGCAGGCAGGTCCTTAGGTTATGGTCCAGGATTTCCAGGGATTAAGTAAAGTAGGGCACAAATTACCTGGGTCGTGGAAGGTCAGCTACTGCTGCAGACTTGCTTCACAGCCCTCTGTGCTCTGCTCCCTGAACTTGTGGGAACATAGGACACTGCATCAACCCATCACCCAGGACAGAAACCCATTTCCCTAAAATATTTTGGAAAAGCAAAACAATGTGCTTTTTTTCATTGAGCTTCACTGAAACAGTGGAGGAAGAGTTTGGGAAGGGCATCCATTGTGGTGCTGGCTCTTGGTTTGAGCTTGCTATATCCAACTGTGTCTGCTGAGAAGGCCAAGCTGTTTCAAGAATCCTAGAACAATTTGAGTTGGAAAACACCTTTAAAGGTCAGCTAGTCCAAACCCCGTACAATGAGCAGGGACGTTTTCAACTAGGTCAAGTTACTCAGAGTACAATCCAACCTAACCTTTACTGTGTCCAGGGATGAGGCATCTACCACTTGTTTGGGCAACCTCTGCAAGTGCCTCACAACACTCATTGTAAAAAAATTTCTTCCATATATCTAGTCTGAATCTCCCCTCTTCTAGTTTAAAACTATCCCGCCTTGTCCTATCACAACAGGCCCTGCTAAAATGTCTGTCTATCTTTCTTGTAAGTCCCCTTTAAGTCTCAAGGGCAGTTTGCTGGCAAGCATGGAAAGGTCTGTATATATTTCTTGATCACTGCATGCTTATGTCAACAAAAGGTTCATGAAACTCTTCTGTTGAATGCAACTTCTTGCTGGTGAAGCATTTGTCACCTCTCAGCAGAGAAAAGATGATACCCAGCCCTTCAGGTGGCTGTTCACCTGGAAGCAGCTTTGTAACCAGGTCTGGTTCTCAGCAAAACCTCCCTCATCTCAGAGTTCACCCTAGACATTTGTGTTCCTCAGTGCTCACCTAGCCTTCAGCCCCTGTGGGAAGATGCTCCCCAAACACCGTGGCTCAATCTGTTAAAGGTATATTTGTGTTCTGCAGAGCCTGGATCTAACACGAGGCCAGAGTCATGCTGTAGGCTCTTGTGCACGTTGCAGCATGTAGCTGTGCTGCTAGAAATAGAGCAGCAGCAGCAGGCAGCTCGTGGCATGCTGCTTGCATGAATAGCTCTTCAGTTTCTTGGCCAGATTTTTGACTGAGCTCCAACCTGCGACAGCTCCACTTTTATCAGTGCCCTCTCCAGTCAGTACAAAGCTAGCTCTGATGTGGCTCCACAAGCTGCAGTTGTGCTGCTGCTAGACTACTCTGCAGCTGTCCCTGCAAGTGTGTGGTGTGCCGACTTGGAGTTCCCTGAATGCTCAAACAAACGGGGACGTCGTTAGCACGGAGCAGCTGACAAGGAGGGGAAGTTGGACAGGCCAGCTGGAGTGTGTGAAGGCAAATGGAGTAGATGGGAAAGGAGGGAGACCTGGAAGGTGGCTACGCTTGTCTAGACAGTGTCTGTAATGTTTAAATATTATTTCTTTTTCTTTCCCAAAGCCTAGCCCACATTGGACATCCGAATTAAAGTGTGTTCTGGTTTGTCAGTGCAGCCTTGGCTCCCACCCTGATCTCACAGGGCACTCCTGAGGAGAAAGCCTCTAAGGCAGCACTGAGAGACTTTTTCCTGCTCCTCCCTCACCTTTACTGAGGCTGGGAAGGAGAGAATTTGGGCTGAGCACTGCTTGGGAAGAGGCTGAAGGGCTGCCACCCCTGAACCCAAGATACAGAGTCGCTTGCAGTTGGGCTGTGGAGACAAAGTGCTTTCACAGCTTTTCATCTCCTCTCCTTGGTTTCTGTCCTTTCTTTGGAGGCTTCCCTGGCTCTTGTGATGCTGTCCTGCAGGAGCATGTCCCCTGAATCCCATATGTCTTCCTGTGGTGGCTCCTGAGTGCTGTCTGGGGCCTGGGTGAACAGTCCCCTGTGCTCTACGGCGGGGGCTGTGGAGCAGCCCATTGCAGCTTGGCCACAACTGGGACCAGCAGCCCCTCCTGGGGCTGGACTGAACAGCATGGCCAGGCAGGGCTGCAGCCACCATGGAGCTGGTACATGTCAGAGACAGCAGCACAGTGGGTAGGGTGACTATTTGTTTTCAAGACAAAAATAATGATGCACCTTTCATGGGAGGTAGAATGTTTTTTCATTTCAGCTCCTGGCAGAGCTGACACTGGACTGTGTTTGCCTGAGAGCTGGCAGTCAGAGTAGTTTGATGTGCCAATTAGGAAGCTTCATCAAGGCTTTTGAGATTGGTTGTGAGGACCGTGTTAGCAAAAACAATCTTTAGTGGCCCAAAACTCAACCTCTTGTCTATGCCCGATCAGAAGGTACTGGGGCAGCACCCCCACTAACAGCCCCAGCAGCCTGAAATACTTGGGTGTATGATTTTGCTTGGCCCTTCTTCTGCAGCTCAAGAAGCCTGTTTGGTTCTCTCATTTCTTTGTCTATATAATTTTTTTCTTGTCTTTCCACTGTCTTTTACACTTGCAGAGAGCACAATTTATTGTTTCTCATAAGGGAAAAAAATTCCCATTTCTGAGATGCAATGCTTCTTGACCCACCAGTCAACAAAATCTCTTCAGAATTGTCGAAGCCTTGCTGTACTCCTGTCTGAGATGGATTTTAGCTCAACAAGAGAGCATTCCTCATAATTGAATCACTTTAATGCTTAATTAGAATTTTTCTATGTTTCCTTGGGGAAGAATGAAACATACTGTAACTGAGGGCAGGCCAGGCATGACTGTGCTTCATCAGCCTGGCATGGCATCCCCATGGAAATGCAGTGTGGGAGAGCAGAGCAGAGCTCTCTGGAGATGCAACCTGTCCCTCTCTTCTTTTGCCCTCTGTTCTCTGGGGCAGGACAGGACACTGGGGAGCTTACGCTGGATTTGGGTGTCTGCGAGGCAGCGGCTGGATTGCAGCTGGATGCCTTGCAGCCCACAGGATCTCCTTCCTTGGTTGTTCTATTTGGAGCAAGAGGTAGATTTTTGTTTCAGAAAATAGTTTTTCATCTGGCAGACTCATGAGAAAACTCCTTATGTTAAGGGTGCATAAAATAATTGAGGGCTGAATGAAGAACAATAAAAACTAATTTCCTTGTTGAATATACTTGCTGTGCCCCGGAGTAAACAAACAAAATGCTAGTCACTATGGTACTTCCAGGTTCTTTCCACAAATAGCAGCTCAGGCCAGCACGCGTAACATGTATATCCTTGTTTCGGAAACACCACACGTTACGTGCAGCATAATAATGCTGCAAACTTGTGCTGATTGACTTTATTTTTTCCTGAGTTACCAACTCTGCTGTAACCTTTCAAGGATCTTCCAAACCCTCCAAAGTGATGCCTTTGAGACTGAAAGTTGGTCTCGGTCCGTTTCTTCCAGCCCCATCAAGTAAGTTTGGTACTGCTCTCCTGCATCTCCCCTGGACATCTTTGGCCATGAGAAGTCTCTGACTTGCCATTTCTACTGCTCAGGGCCAGTTCCAGAAACCCAGCACTTGATGTTTGTTCACAGTCAACACCAGGGAAACTCAGCCTCTGCAGCACTCCAGTAGCAAGAGCTGGATGTTGGGACAGTTACTACAGGACCTGGATACACTGATTGCTAAAACAAATTACTGTTTTTCATCAGATTATGAAGGTAGGGCTCCATAAAACTCCTCAGACAGGAGATTTCTTCTTAGCTGGAAACCCCAGGCAGCTCAGTGACATACCTTTGTCTCAGCTGCCAGGCTGAAAGTGAGAGCTGTCTTTTTGATCTTAGTCCAGATTGATTTCTATTAAGCACCAGGCACTAGAGTATACCTTTAAAGCTCAAATCTTCATCCAATCATGAAAATACTTCCCAAATGCTGTCCACCACTTAAAAAAGTCTGAGGTACTTAAAACAATGTAAAAACCCAGCATGATAATAGATCTAAGCACAAACAAGAGCATAAACATGCAGCAGGTGTTGGTGTAACATCACTGCAGCCCTGTGTATCTGCAGCCTCCTCCAGAAGCCCCTACCTGTCCTGGGCTAATGCAAATTTCTGATGTGGAAATCAAGGGTAAATGCCAGGAGACTTGGTCTTTCTCCAATGGCTTCCCACCAGAAAGCTCATAGTACTTGCCAAACGTGGATGAGATCTGATTTGCCTTCTGCTATGCTGAGATAGGAGACCAGCAGCCAGATCCATGATGAGAAATGACACTCAAAGGCAGGGGTTCAAAGGTAGTGATTCCTGTTTTCCAGAGCAGGAGCATCCTTAAATTCTCTGGGTCCTGATGAAGTTTTCTTTATCGTGGAGTTTTACACAACTCAGTGTCAGGTAGATGTGAAATACAGTCAGAGAGGCAGATATCATCATCCTGGTAGGGAGCCTGGGGGAAGAATGCCAGCTCCAGAGGTGGCAGGTGCTGAGGATTTCAAACGGTGACGACAGCAGCTCTGTTGGCTGCCACTCAGCTGGGGCATCACAAGTCTTTCTGCTTTTCATTGTCACAGTCTGAAAATAGCTCCCGGATAACACGTTCCCAACAGGACGTGCTGTGCAGGGCTGAGTGCTGTGAGCAGTGTTGGGCTCTGTGGAAGCCAGTGTAGGAGCAGACCAAGCTGCCTCTTCCAACTCCATCCCCAGAGTCTAATGTTAGCTCACCTGCGGGTATGACAGCCCTCCTGGCAGGCAGCCACAAGGCTTTTTTGTCTCTCCTGGCTCATACAGTTCCCTTATGGCAGTGACAACCCAATTATCCGAGCTTCTCCCTCCTTTGCTCCTGTTGGCTTGGCTTGTGCTGAAGCATTCTTGAGGAAAGATCAGTGTTTTTGAGCAGATGGACGAAGGCTGAAGAGCAAATTGTTTTAATTAACCTCCCCTATTTTGGGGGACACCAAGTACTTACTGAAGGGGTAAAACAGCATCCACAATTTCACAATGCAGCAGTCTTGTTTCTAAGGAGCTTCTGTGGTGTTTTTTTTGGATGCTGTGGATACAGGCAATTAACTTGCAACACAAACTTGGCTTTTCCCCAAGGGCATTTGTACTTGCTGCCTGTTCCAGAATATGCAAGAGATCCACAGCCAATGGGGGAAAAAAAAGGACCAACTTCTGCAGTCCCTGTGGGCATTGTGTTCCTCTGGGTGAGATGCCAGGGACGATCAGATTGTTTAGTGGTGTTGGGGACAATGAGTAGTGCTCCTGTCTTGCTAGTTATCAAGGTGGCCATTTGATTGTGGCAATGTAGATGATATGGCAAACACTGTATTCAGCAAGGAAGACAAAGGTGGAAAACTTGCTTCCAGGCCCAGCTGGCTGATGTGACTCTTTCCAGGAGCAGTTTCCTGGTCTTCCAAGCAAGGTTCCATGGTAACCTTGTTTGGTACAGGCTCAGGAGTGAGCAGAAGTGAGTCTTCTCAAGATGAGAACAAGCAGAAATTGCCTTCATAGATGTGATCAGAATCTTGCTTACTTGATGGAGGTTTAAAACCTGGTTTAGTTTGTGTGTTCTTAAACATTACTAATGGAGGTATTCCCTTTAGTGGATCCTGCTAAATGTTACCTGCTGTATGGTAGGTGATTTTCTCTTTTTCACTCTGTGGGTAGGTGGGGATCCATAGGCTGTGAAAAAAAGCCCCTGGCTGGCAGTACAAGGAGGCAGGCAGGCAGCTAGGTTGGGAAGCCCAAGGTACCACTGTCTCTTCAACATCTGTTTCCTTAAAGGATATTCTTACACTGCTAAGAGGCAGCCTGGGCACCATCCTATCTGCTCCCAGCCAGGAGGACAGTCCTGATGTGCCTCCTCTGGAAGTGACAGTGTAAAAGAATACTTATGTGATAAATTAAGGTATGTCAAGATCAGTGGAACAGGAAAGATTCTATTCCCATCTTTTGACCTGACCACAGACAGGTGCCCAGTGAACACAGCACAGCTCCCAGAAGGGCAGTACCACAGATATCAGCCAGTGCCTTGTACCCCTGTGCTTTTGGCTCCCCAAGGCAGCCCAGTCAGGTCCTGCCTGGAGGCCCTGGGACAAGCA
Source organism: Merops nubicus (assembly GCF_000691845.1). Lineage (NCBI taxonomy): Eukaryota > Metazoa > Chordata > Aves > Coraciiformes > Meropidae > Merops > Merops nubicus. The sequence goes on from NW_008607907.1 coordinate 67,039, forward strand.
GATATCTTGAAATGACCCAGCTGTTTCTGGGGTGTGCACAGACACCCACCACTCCTAGTAGTGTTAGCAGAGTCTCAGCAGTATTGTGGGAATTAGCACAGGGGCTAATTCTTGTGGTCCCTGACAGTGTTGAAAACATTTTTTTCAACCCACTTGCCTTTTCTCCCATGCCTTCTTATTGCCACCCTACTTGTGGGAAGATTCCTCAGGTCAGGAACTAAGGCTTGAGGATTCTTACTGGTCATATCCCAGCAGAACTACTCCTACTCCATTCCCATAGCTGGACACGTGAGCTATTTGCCTTGGTTTCTGGGGGTATGTAGGTATGGCTAGAAGGGGAGGGCTAACACTCTTGCAATTCAGTGGCAATATGGATTGTGAAGCACAGTGGCTTTTCTTTGCATGAAAGAAACTGTGTGCAAAGGGAATTGTTAATTATCACTGTACACATTTTTATTGCTAATGATTTGGGTTGTTCTGAGCGGCAATAGGAACTGTCTGTGGGTGTGTGGGTGGATAACAGATACTTAGGAGATGTTACAATTTGTATTCCTGCTTTTGCTTGGACAAGACTGTCATGGATCTGCTCCATTTCTCACTGGCTCCTGTAGTAGTTAAGCAAAGCAGTAGTTTGTGCTGTCCTGGGTTTAGTAGAGCAAGAAAGAATCTCCAAGCTTGTCTGAGGAATTGGTCACTTGGTGACAGCCGTAGGGGTTGGCATTGTGGGAGATATTTGCTCATTTAGAGGCAAAAAACTGTATCTGTTTGGTCTTCTATGTATCTGCAATATCAAAGATAGTAGCTGCAGGTTGTGTTTGATGCCAATGTTTGTCCTCCCCAAGGCAGCACACCTGGGTGCTTCAGCAGCCTGGGGCATCTTTTCCCTGCAGGCCTAGCGCTACGGAAGATACTCTGCACCTTTTCTTTCACTGTGCACTATCCTGTGCCTAGGAGCTACTTTCACACCCTCCTGCCACAAGTGTCTGCAGCCAATGTGATGCAGAAGCACCCCTTTGAACACAGCCCATTCATCACAGCCATCACTCACCCCCTGTGCTGCTGCCATGGCACACTGCAGCAGAAAAGACACGTAGTGCCTCTCTTCTCTCCTGTATGCTCATGGAATGCATCAAGACTGAAAGGAGATGCAAGAACATCCCAGAAACATCTTCAGTGGGCAGGGTGTCTGGCCCCATTGTTATTGGAGACTGCAGCTCACCACGACTTTGAGCCCTCACTAAAGGGATATCAACAAAGGAGCTTCATGGGGAAAAAAAGACTTTTCGGATGCACTCCCCTTTCAACTTTTCTTTTGTAGCCATGGTTGGTTTGTACATATGCACTTAAAATTGTCAGTGTGCTTCTGCATCACTAGGAAGAAAGGAAAAAGCAGGAGAGGGGGTGAAATGCAGCCTTCCACCCCAGCTCCATGTTGGGTTGCTACTGTTAAAATATGACTAATGCTAAAAATAATTCTGGTGTTGCTATAGAAACTGGCACTGTTGCTGCGTATGAACCTGCAGAGAATTGTACCCTCCTTGGTACCTTGTTTTTCTCTTCTTCAGCCATGCTCCCCCCAAAGCTGGACGAGCTCAGGCACACCAGACCTTGTCTGCTCCTTTATATAGCTTTGCTGGGTTGCCACAGCTTTTTCTGTTATGCCGAGGGATGGGAGGCCATCCACTTCTATTTCTTCCAGCTCCTTCTTACATAGTTTTTGAGTCCATGACTACCTGGTTTGTTGGCCTCCTCCTGCTCCATTAAGTCTGGTGAGGCTTTGGGCAGTGCACAGGGAGCAAGAGGAATGGGTCCCCTTCCTGCTCTTCCAGCACCTTGCTTGGCCCTCCTTCATGCACTGCCAGGTTTTCTGTGCTTTCCATCTGCAGTGGAGGAAGAGAATCTGTTGTAAACTTCCTTTGGGTCTAGAGATGAAAAGGGCTTTTGTATTTGTTAACTTTCTTGTGGTGCCCCAATCTGCCAACCCCATCGTCCTGTCCCTCCCAGCTTTGGTAGCTAATTTGCAGGAAACTGAAGTCTTCCACGCTTTTTAGAAGAAACCAACCAAGGGATCAGTTTACATTTTCCAAGCTGAAATGACAAATGCTGGAACTTCCATTCAATTTAAAAAAGAAGCTGGAATTAACCCAGAGACTGAAAGATCACAGCTCCCAAAGGCCACTCTGGCTCTTATACAAATTATCTTTCAAGGCAGGGCGAAGTTTTCCCCTCAGTCCTGCCACAGCTTTTTTTAGCTTCATGATCACCATGGATGGGGGTTTAGGAAAGATTGATGACCCTTTGATTCTTTGATTCTTTTTATAAAGTTACAAATTACAATTATGAAACAATTTACAAATTTACAATTTGTCTCAAACATGAGGTGGAGTCGAGCATGGTCTTTTGCTTTGAAAGCCTCTTTACTGATCTGGGAATTTAAGATGGGTTTTAGGATTTTTTTCACTCAGACCTGAGGGTTTGCATCCCTCTAGCACTGGTGCAAGTCAGTACTTAAAGGTGATTCACAGCAGCAAAGGGTTGCCAAGTCTGGCAGACATTTGGAGACCTTCAAGTCCTACCTCTGCTTGGAGCCAGGTCAGCAAGAGCTGTGCTTGTGGGATAAAAGCTACCTCAGCCCTGGGAACAGAGCAACAAAGGTGTTGAGAAATGGGATCCATGCTGCCCAAATGATTTTTTGGACGTGGATGCATTTAATCAGCCCTTTAGACACCTAGAGAGGGTAATTGTGACCAGGGCATGGTTATACCTTCACATACAAGGTTTCTTATGTTGCTTGGGTACAGTTTAACATCTTCCATTTAACAACACTGCCCTGGATTAGATGAAATGTGGAGCCAGGGCACCTTCCTTTAGTTTTGTAAATATTTATCTGAGTCCTTCTATTCTCTGAAGCACTGAATTGGTCTTTGCAATGTGTGAGAACTTGCTGAGCTGAGGACTGGCAACTGCAGCATTAGCTGGGTGATGGAGGGGAGGGAGCTTCCCCAGTTCTGGCTGAGATGAGGACCCTGCTCTGAAAGCACTTGTGTACTTCACAGTTTACTTCTGTAGCCCATTTCTCTGTAAACAAAGCTTTGGGGGCTGGTCTACATGGTGTCATAACGGGAAAACTATTTCAGCTCTCACTCTTCTGCTGCTGGAGAGACAAAAAGGGCCTGCTCCCTGCCGGGTTGGGGAATGCTGATTTTTCTGATTTCTTTTTTTTTTTTTTTTTTTTTTTTTTTTTTTTTTAGGCCCACCCCCCTCCAAAAAACCCAGATTTTTTTTTTTTTTTTTTTTTTTTTCAATTGTCTACAGAGCAGCTCCTCTACAAATACCCAGACTTGTGAGTGTGCCAGAGAAGGGTTAAGAATAGAAAGAGATGAGGCAAATTTCTGGGAACTTCCCCTTCCACCAAGACACGGGAACATGTGTTATTCTCTGTCCCTTTGGCAAACATGGACAAGAAGACTCTCCCCACCTACGCACGACTGCCAGCTGGTTGCCTTTCTGTCTGTCTTTCAGCATCAAGCTTGCTAAACCTGTCCCACAACCACTCCACCAACTCCTCCTGGCTTGGTGCCACCTCATTGCCTGCCTTTTGGTAGGGGAGAGGGTCGTTCCTTCCACAAAGAAAGATCCCATGAGCTTGATGTTGCAGTGCAAAAGGCTTCACAGTGAGGAACAGGCTGAGTCCCATCCCATCTCTGTGTTAGACGGATTGTACGCAGCACTCCTTTGTTTAAAACTTGGCAACTCAGCATTGCTTGCAATCAGGAGAGCTTTGCTGATGAACCATCAAATAGTTTGGTTAAATATCAAATTGTGATTTGGCTTGTTCAAACATCATTGAGGCTGGATGGAGTCTCATTTAGGAAGTGGCTTGATGAACCAGAGCTCCAAAGATCTAACATGGTTTGTGGTTTTTAATGTGACTATTGGGCTTGATTTCTGGTCCTTTGAAGTCAGTGAAAGTAAGATCCAGCCCTTTTGCCATGCTTAGGACAAGCAGGTTTGGATAACGCAGGAACCAACCCAGACCTATGAATCAGCCTTAACCTGAGTCTCTTGTGAACTGTGAATGGAAAAAAAAAAAAACCAACCAACAAACAAAAAAAAGCCACCTCCCTAGGCTGGCTTTTCTTAAAGTTGTTTCCATTTTCATAACTCTTTGCAATTTCTGATGTTGAGCTTCTGGCAGATACTGTCCTGTGGGGATTCCAGTCTGACTGGAAGTAGGAGCTAAATCTCAAGGAATTTGTTCACCACATTAATGGCCACTGGCATGGATGCCAAGGATTTCATCAAAGCAGGATCTTACACTTATGTGCCTAACACTTTTAGTATGCATAACAATTAACACACAAAAACAAGTAGAGTAAGGATTGAACAGCCAAACATGAATCTAAACTCCTTTCCTTGGCTGAAATGATGATACACAGGTTCTGACTTGGTCTTTTAGGTACATAACTAGGACATTTTCATCTGAATGCTGTATTGGGAACTGGAGCTGTAACTTGAGCTCTCCCTGTTTCTATATTGATGGAGGAAACCCAAAAGGTAGAGTTGGATTTCCTTCAAAGGACTTTAGACCATTGTACAGTCTGAATGTCCTAAATGTAGGATAGAAAACTTTGAGAACTAACTCTCTCATGGTATCCCAGTGTTTGGTGTTATCATCTCATGTGTGTATAAATGAGCTAGTCCAGGAGACTTGATTCAAATTCAATTCCAAAAGTGGCCCCAGGCCAGCATTTCTGCTGGGACAATCTCTACTGTACTTCTGGCAAAATTTTGCCAGCTATAGTAGTTACCAGATACCAGTTTCATTGATCAGTAATCCTGGAATCCTCAAATCTGTTGGCCTGTGTTACAACACAGGTAATTATTTTGGCAAGGAGGACATCACTAAGGTGTCATTCTAGTGCAGTTTCAAAGAGAGGCAGGAGTGTTTTGATCTGAAGGAACAGGGATGGCTTTCCTACAGAACTTCATGCTCTCTTTATGTTTCATGTGGGCAACATACACGTGTGCTCTCTTTACCTCAATTTTCCATTTGTAGTTTGAATGTACCAACACATTGCTTCTATCATACTTCATCAGTCGTCTTTAATTAGCTGGTAAGATCATCAGGGTAAGAACATTTAGTGCATGAGGCAGCTCCAGTACATTAAATGAATAATAACAAGTGAAGTTTCCCTATTTTTATTTTTGTCCTCTCTTGCAAAAAGACTGTGCTATTAGCTACTTCAGCAACCTGCCCCACACACTGCCCCAGGGAGAGGGGTCCAGAGTGGTCCTAGCCACTGCAGCCTGCATTGCAGGCTTTGGAAAGACTCTCCAGCTGTATGGGAGTGTTTCTGTGGGCCAACACCACTTCTCTGTGGACATGGAAAGAGCGTTTTCCTCACTGGTGCATTCATTCACACTTTGACCTGTGGTGTTTCCAGATTTGATGTGCTATTATCCTGCCTGCATCTCTGTGTATGGAAACAGGGGTGCTCTTGAGTACGGTAGGCAGCTTGGTGTAATAGTTACAAGTCAAGGCTGGGATATCTCAGCTGAGTCTCTTGTGTCTCCTGGCACCAGGTTGTTTGTTTTGCTTGGGCTGCGCTATTTCACTGTGTGTCAATTATCACACAGAGAAAGGGGCTCGGGGATACTCGGCTTCTCTTGCAGAACGCTTTGAGATCAATGGAAGAAAGCTGTCATGTCTTAGGAAGCAGTTGCATTAAAATGGTAATCCTTGGTGTTTAAACAGGATCTGATGACGGATGGGATTAAATGCAAAGCAGCTTGTTATGAGGTTTTAATAACTGTGACAGACCTGGGGAAAATGGTGTGGGGTGTGTAAGTGATCCAGCAAAGGCAGAAGCACGTGATGCTGGATGACAGCTGATAGCATTGCCCAGGAGGGGTATAAGATTATTTTGCAAGAAGTTGTATGAGTGTTTTGGGGAGAAGGAAAGAGGGGAAAAAAACCCCAAAACCCAACAACCCAAAAAAACCCAGACCACCATAAACAGAAGAGAACTTGACATACTGTTCTGTCATCTAACAGAATGACTCCTGATAATATTTTTAGGATATCGAGCAACAACATGACTAGGGGGAAGGGGGCAAAGCTGGCAGTGGGCAGATTCAGGCTGGACATGAGGAAGAAGTTCTTCACCATGAGAGTGGTGAGACCCTGGAACAGGTTGCCCAGGGAGGTGGTTGAGGCCCCATCCCTGGGGGTCTTTAAGGCCAGGCTGGATGAGGCTCTGGGCAGCCTGATCTAGTGGGAGGTGTCCCTGCTCATGGCAGAGGGGTTGGAACTGGGTGATCCTTGTGGTCCCTTCCAACCCTGACAGATTCTGATCTGTTTTAGCAGAGGACTTTAGAGCCCTAATGGCTCAATGGTTGGACTTGATATTGGGAGGTCCCTTCTAACCTAAAGGATTCTATGATTCTATATGTTGATGCCAGATAAAGTGGCCACTAAATATAGGGGCAAAATATGTTAGTGTTATTGTCGGACAGGAACTAAGGGAATAAGAGACTTTCCTTCCTGTTAGACTTAGGGATCGTGGAATTTGCAGGTAGAAAACCAATGATGTTGTTGTCTCCTGCATGTGTCTTCCCTAGTCCTCACTCTTTCTTGTGGCATCTCCCTTGGGGCAAGGAGGGGATGTCTCTCAGAGCTGAAAAACTGGCTCTGTGCTCTGTGGAGAGCAGTGGTGGGGCTGTGCAGTCGCAAAGATGGTGCCATGCAGTACAGAGGCACGTGGGGATGCACCTGCCTGGTTTTCCTGAGGAAGAGACTCCTGGGGGTGGAGGTGTTGGCTGGCTGGCTTGCTTGTTTGGAGGGATGCCCTCTCAGCTCCACGATTTCTGCTGTCAGAGAGGGAGGAATCAAAGCAGCTCACACAGTCAATAGGATATGTGTGTGTTTAGTTGCACCTAAATGATAAACGCAGAGAAAGGAAAGCTGTACACAAAGCTTAGAGATAGGGGAGAAAAAGAGCCCTCTGCTTGCAGTGGAATAGAGCTGGGTGGGATAGGGGTGTGTTGGAGAAGAAAGGACGAAGTGTCTGAAGGGTGATAAAGAAATCTCTCAGGTAGTTGCAAGGCTCCCTTCTCTACCCCTTTGCCTACCCTTGCTGTTGACAGTAGCACTGATAAGACTGCAGAAAGGCACCATTGTCTCACTAAATCTTGTGTTGATGAACTGTTGTGTCATCAGTAGCACTTGTTTGGGTCCAGTGCCATCAATAACCATGGAAGAGCTTGACATGGTTTTTCCACTGGGCTTGTGAACACCACAGTTGTGACTCCGTCACATCAGCTTGGACTTTTAGGAGCTGGGATTTGCAGTGACCAACAAAACAGCAGGTCCATCACTGAAAATGAGTCTGTGACTGACTGTGTTTTGGCCTATTAATGTCAGCCTTTTGCAGCTGCCTCAGGATGCAGCCTGATGGCTATGATGCCCCAGTCCTCAATCATGTCCATGATGTGATCCAAAGCCACATGAGGCTGGGCTGCATCAGCTAGGTTGCAGGGGGCTCAGGGGTTGCTCCTACAATACAAAATAGGTGACAGCTGCCTCTGCTTTTAATGGGAAATTGAACTTCACCTGAGCAACAGATCCCATTTTGTAGAGAGCATCATTTATCTAGGAACATCCAACACTGAGCCTGTGGTTCCCCTGAGCTACTCTTATGTGCCAAGAGAAGAGTTGGCTCCTCAGCTGAGGTCCCAGATGCATTCTGCTTCTTCAGAAAATAGGATTTAGTTAAAATTTTAATCTGGAGTTACCCAAATTTAGCAAGTCTGGAGTCCTGTGTGCTGAGGAGCTTCAGTGACTGAGCTCAGTGGATTGGCTCAAAGCCTTAAAGGCTGCAGGGATCTATCCTTATATATAGCCTCTCTCTATGCACGTATATGTGTGTGTATATATAATATACATATATATATTGTATGCATATATACTTACATCTTTTTAGGTCATTTGAGACACTTACTAGTCTGTAGCAGTTCCTAAAAAGAAGTTGTACAGACTTCAGCCTACTGTTAGGGAGCAGATGATCTTCTGGTGTCAGGGTCATTCTCTTCTCTAGCAAGCTTGCTTTCATCTTCTGTACTTCTTGCATGGGGAATTTTTTTCTGAAGACAGCTACATGGAACTGGAGTCTCAGTTGATCTTTTTGCTCATTTCCACCCACAGAAGTCTATCTTTTTTAACATCATAAATGCCTTAGTAACAAGATCATGGGTCTTGATTTGAAATGAATCTTTAAAAGATCTTTTTTCCCTCCCTTTCCTTTTCCAGATCTGGACACCATCACAGAGGAAAAGACATGCACCTTCACCCAAAAGACAGAGAGGGTTTCAGAACCCAAGTTTCCTTTGGTCTCTTTCCTAATGGAGAATTTAATCAGGTTTCTTCTTCCTCTCAAAGTCTGGTGATTTGATGCACTGGAGTGAAGGAGAAGATCTGCCTTTTGCTCTCATTCAAAGCACAGTGAAGCCAGTGTCAGCCTTGGCATTAAGTTCAAACAGTGTTAGCTTGCACCCCGGGTCTGCAGCCATGCAAGCTGTATCCTGCTATGAGCCCTGGGTCTCTGATGGGGTCATCTGAGAGCAACTCTCTCTGCCCAGCTGTGTCAATGGTAGCTGTCTTTGCTGCTCTGTCCCAAATGCCACCTTTCAGCCCAGGAGCTCCTTCCCATCAGGCAGGTCTTTATAGCCTGCAGCAGTATGGCAGCCAGGGTGGTGGCCAGCACAACCTTGATGCTTTTCATTGCACCATGCTGGAGCTCGTGACCGTTTGCTGGTCTCCACAGTAACATTTTCTGAAGTCCTGGCAGGGGATTAGGGATAAATATGTGCAGAAAGGGAGTTTCTTTTGATGGATGAAGAGCTCTCTTTCTAGAAAGCAAGTAAAAATAACACAGAGAATAGTCTGCAATCTGCAAACTGTGCTGGGAATTTAGGTCTGGAGTTTTAAACCTTAAACAGAGGGTCTAAAAGTTATGTCAACTTTGCATAGCTGTGTGATTCTCACAAATGCATGTATATGTTAAAAAGAAGTTAACTGTATTTGTGGTCCTAGGTGATTTCATTGCTATTAGGTTGCTTTTGAGACAGAATAGTTTTATTTCCATATGGTTAGTGCTTTACGGTAATTTGAAGTGGGTTTCCTGACCATAGCTTCTTGTTTGGTAGTTTCCAACCCAAACTTGGCTTGAACAGCTTGAAAGTTGAAGTATGGAATCAAACATGGAGCAGGTTGGAGTACAGTGATGTGGGAAAGGTCTCAAAACCAGGAGAACATTGTGAGGTGCATACAGCAAGATAGGTATGTGAAGTTTATGGTGTACCAGGCAGAGAGGGGCATAAAAATACCAGGATCACTGAGATCTAGACCCACTCTCAAATAATAGAAAATATCCTTGTGCAACAACAGACAAAATAGGGTTGCAACTGGATGTGCAGGTGTTTGTAGGGCTAAAATCTAAACATCATTCCTCCAGGTGCTTGTTGGGTGGTAATATATTAAGGTGGCTGATGCAATTTTACGTAGTTTCAAGCAAACCTCCCTGACTGCTTTGCATGATTGTATAGATCCATGAGCTGAACCAGGAATTCTTGTTTTCCCATGAAGTGACTAAGGCTCATGAGAAGAGAAGGTAGGGTTGGCTGTTCGTGGGGCTGCAAGCCACTCAAACATCCTGCACAGGGGAATGAGTCAGGGATATCAGTAGCATCGCAAAAGGGTTTGTCTTAGTGAAGAAATCAGGAGTGGCCTGAGATCATCTAGCACTAGCTTATTGCCTTGTAAAATCCGACCGTTCATAAGCAGTGTCAGATGTGACTAAGGCAGCAAAGTGACTGGTATCTCTGCCTGGTGCCCCCCAGGTAACCCCACGCTTTCAGAAATTATCAGCAAAAACTGACTTAATGAGCACAAAGTCCTTCGGATGAGGGTGTGGGGGGAAGATTTCTTGCTTTTCCAGATTCTTCCTTTGCTGTCACAACAGGTGTGAGCTTTCTTTGCCTTAGTACTTACTCATGGTTCTATCAGACCAAGGAAAGGCTTGGTCTGCTGCCCTCCAAAGCAGCTAGCAGATATCCAAACGGGAGGCCAGATCCTGGAGGCAGCCAGCTTTCTAAATTAGACCTTCCCATCCAATCTCACCCCACAGTTTGCATCTGTGATTGATTTGATACTCTTGAATCCCAGTGGCCACAACAGTTCTTGGGTTTAATCTTGATGGGTGGGAGGAAGATGTGGGCTCCAACTGGTGTTAGACTCTGTCCTCGGGAACTGAAACTTTGGCCTTTCTTCATTCCACTAGCATCCTCATTTCCCAAAGACTTTATGTAGAGGAAGATGTAGTTTCTAACACGGCCATGAGGCAAACAAACTCTAGTAAAGAGAAGAGCTGTACAAGTTGACGGCTACTTTCAACATGCCTTGGAGTCATGTGCCTTTTACCTGTCCATCCATACTTCTAGCTAGCAGATAGTGTAGCCAGATGTAGTGTGTGTAGGCATATGTAGGATTCAACAGGCCAATTTATTTTGCTGAATAGCATTTCAGCTGAGGGATATCTTATGTTGGGCTAAACCCCATGCAGCTGAGGGTCATTCAGCATTGCCCACTGGAAAGCTGAAAGGCAATGGCTAATAAAATGTATTGTCAGTTAAAGAACTGACACTTATCCTGAAAAACTTGAATTAAAAAAAAAAATCAGGAGGAGCCTAGAAAAGAATGACTTATCTCACCTGGAGAAGGTGATCTGGAGCCCCAGGGACAGGTATGTCTCCTATACAGAGAACATGAATGCACCTGAGGAAGCTGAGGTAAAAGTTTAAAAGGAAAGGGAAGCTGCCTCCTGCAATACATTCTGCAAATGAGGATTTTATGGTTTGTGAATCTACACTGTGCTACCATCTCCAAAGCTGCACAGATACAGCTGAGGTCAGATTTTGCCCCAAGAGCAGTATTGCAGTTATAGTAGGTAAAACACCTCTCCAAGAACTCATGCTTGAGGTCATCAGTTAATTACACAGTGGGGGGGGTGGTAGCTGCTCTCTCCCTTGAGATGGGATGAGGACACTGAACAGTTAAGTAGGTGGCAAAGTTGGATACATTCAGACTTCTGAAGCATCTGTGGGTAGGAACTGGGTCCCTGCTAAGGAGCTCCTGCTCTCTGACCAGTTTCCTCAAGCAGTTACACCCCAAACCCCTCTTGCTGTCCAGTGTGGCTGACGCAGGGCTGTGCTACCTCACCTATACCCACCTACTTTGCTGTAGTAAGGGATAGGTGGGCTCCATGCAGAAGAACAAGTGACACTTGACAAATCTCAGTCCAAAATCCATCAGCTGTCCTAGGCCTGATTATGGCATAAGATGGTGAGATATCTTATCATAAGATAACTTATGAGCATAAGATAAACATCTCTACCCATAAACAAATGTAAGAAATTTGTTTTTTGAAGGCATTTATGAACGAGAATGATATTAAGGTAGAGAAGTGTTCTCATATGGATAATTACTGTGAGAGATGGCAGTAACCAGGGAGCAACAATCACTTAGAGCAGACTAATAAAGAGCCTGGAGGAAACTACGTATGGAAGAAGTGGCAACTGTTAAGAAAATTACTGTAAAAATAACTGTTTTGATACTCGATATCTCCCTTCCTTTTTCTGGGTTGACACATTGCACGTGCTTACCCAACAAACAAAAAGTTGTCAGCTCGTCTTCATATCACCTTATGCTTCCACAAGTCCCCATCACTGACACTGTATCCCAGGAATGATCCAACATGCAGGAAAAAAAATATGACTGGGTCATTTCAGCAGTTTCTAGGATCTGTAATTAGAACAGGTCAAGGAGAGCTTCCTGACTTAGTGCACCCTTTCCTGACCATCACAGAGGTCCAAAAAAGTGTCACTGGACCCCTGTGGGATTTGTGCTCTTCTCTTTGAGCAGAGCAAATCATGATTTGTTAATTAAGAAGTCATATTTCCAGAGTCTCATTAGTGTTGATGGGAAGTATTGAGGCTGCTTTTGGAAAAGGAGGTGAACAAGCAGAGCTGTTCTGGCACCTGGCCCCTAAGAAAGAAAGGAAGTCACAGAAGGTTGTATTTTTCAAGTGGGAAGGGATGAAATCAATGGGGGAACGAGTAATTGCTCCCAGTTCAGAAGAGCACAGTCCAGACAGTGGGGAGGAAAACCCATTTTCTGAGAGGAGTGTGGCTGGCCATTTTTCAGCTGAAGTGTCCTGAAAGTAGATATTGATTATGTCCACTTGGAAGTAAAACTCAAGATAAATGTACTAAAAAAATCATGATGATGTAAAGGCTTTTTCAACTCACAATATTATTTTTTCCTTATCTGATCCCCACCTGCAGCTGGGAGTTGGCTTGTTTTTATTGTGTTGAAAGATACAGTTTGCCTGAGATCCCTTCAGAAATGCTTGCAGCAAGGCTTCCTTCCAGATTGTTGTCATTAATTTTCAGATACATCTGGATCTGTGTGAAAATTCAACTCTCTACCATAGGCATTCTCAGTGATCAAAACAATAGCATTGCTTGAAATTTCTAAGGATAAAGTAAACAAGATTTCTACCAGTCAGCATGATAGCTGGACTTGCCATAAGGCAGGCTTTGAAGAGGGTGTGTGTGTCAGAGATCATTTATGCCCCACAGGGAGGACACAAACTTCCAAATGCTAAGATGAAGTTGAAAAGAGAAGAAGCAGAGAATATTTTTCAAATTTAATTTGGGACGAGCCCAAAGGATATCCATGAGAGAGGCAGGGGGAAGGAAACGTCAAAGCACAGCTTTCCAGCAATGCTGATTCTTTTGCATTTTGTAGATAGTGGTTAAGAGAACATCTTTGTTTTTATGGTACATCAGGCATATGCTTTGTGCTCACGGACATAACCTGAATGCCATGTCCTTGCCTAAAGGAGCCTTGAATTGGACTGAGTCCCTTTATAGACTGATGATGAACAAACTGCACTTAGTTTTTCTTTCCACTCATGCAAGAAATGATTGTACACAACATGAAACTGGCCCAACTGCTTGCATTGTTGGGTTCTCAGATTCTTCCATCTCTGCAGATGCTGCCCATGGGGATGTCCCTCAGAGCACAGCTGGGCATCTCCAGAGATGTATTAACATCCAGCTTGAGTAGGGGAGTTTAACCCCCAACATTTCTGAAGCCTTTGCCTAAAGATCTCCAGGTGGATAGAAAGATTCATCCATGTAACTTCTTAAACGGATCTAGAGTCTCGCCTATAAATGGAGTTAAACTCTGGTTGCAATATCCTTTAGGGGGGAAGCAGCAAGACACAGGACAATGGCCTGTAGTGATCTATGGCCAAGGAGAGGGGAGGGATGGCAGGAGGGCTGGGGAAGAGGCTGGAGCAGTGGCAGGTATCTTGGCAGGCTGGCTGGGAATGACTCTTCCAGGTGTGGGGAGGATGCGATGGAGGCAAAGAAGCTGAGCCCCTGAGCAGCAAGGAGGTGCTATTTTTTGTCCCCAATATATATCCATCATTCTGCAGAGGCAGTGAGCTCTGGTGGAAATGGGCTGATGTCAAAGTAGTCTTCATTCCAGAGCACAGCTGGAGGAAGGCAGCTCTGTGGGGAGCCTCTGCTTTCTCTTCCCCATTTCAACCCTTGTGTAAAGCAGTCTGTGAGAGCACAATTTCTGTGGGGTGGTTTTGGACCTTGTCAGCTGTGGAACCACCTCGGGTGTGCTCTGTATTTAACACTCAAATTATAGCCACAAGGAAACTTTAGCAAGGTGTGTGTACTCAGGAGTGGGCTCCTCCTAAAGACTTTAATATTCTGATGTGAGGGATGCCTAGAGAATATGAAATGAGACACCAGGTTCCAAAGCATCTGTAGGGTGCCAGGGACAAGCAGGTGGCTGCACACCTCGCATGGGAGAGTCACTGCTCTCAGTTGCAATTTGTTATTTTTCTTCCCCGAACATGAGCATTTGTGACCATTCAAGGCAAGAGGTTTGCTTTCCTGGCCATTACCTCTCCTAATACTTGCTCTACCATGCATGTAATTTGTTGGCTTCCTGCTAGGTAAATGGCATATTTTCTATATTAAAATGGGCAATAGCACTATGTCTTTTTCAGTCAAATTCGCTTCTCAATACTGAGTGTATAAGAATGTCATACATCTCACTGGGTGTTTTTCTGCCTCATGTTTCTATGGTTTTATTATTCCTGCACCCCCTTGGAGTGCTGGAAACAGCCCCTGCAGCAGTATTTTTAGAGTGCAGGACCCCAGGTTCTGACCTCCTTTTGGAGATTTGGGGTGTAAGTGGTTGTGTGCAGCTGCAGATCAATGTTTGCACAAGGTGAGCAATAAATTTCAGACTCTCACGTCATTAGATCTTGCAGTTTGGTCTGGGATTGTGTCCTGATCTCAACAATTGTTCGTTAATAGTTAAGGCCTTGACAGGTTCTTAACTGGTTAATAAATAACCCAGGGAAAAGATTTCTTTTTTAAATCACACGATAGTTTGCTTTATTTTTAATGATGTTCCTCATGTTTGTCTTATAAAATTTCTTCTCTAAGTCAAACAGCAACAGGATGGTGGCACTGAAATAACTTGTGCTCTTTTTTCTGTGTTAAGCAAAGGCAACTTTGATTTAGTCACTTGCCTTCTATGAAGTATGTTACATGATTAAATATGCTATCATAATTAAAGATTGAAAAAGCCTATGGAACTTGGTTGCAGCGTCTCTTCTCTTGCAAAATCAGATTACAAATTCCAGGTGATGTTATCTCAGGTATGAAAAGCTCCCAGAAGAGATTAGTTTATTTTCCTAATAGCATTCCTGAGAACTACTGCTGATGAATTTGTGATTCTGCAATTGATTTTGTTTCTCTGTATGTTGGGACAGCCCTAGCAAAGAGTGTTCAGCCTCCTATTCCCCTGGATTATTTGGTGAATGTGTTTCTTTGATCTTAGATCACAGACAGACAAGCATCAGTTCACAAGGTGTCATGTACCAGCTACTGAATATAGAGCTGTAAGAAGCAGAAAACACAGGCTCTGATTCTTTAATTAGTTCATACATCTGCTTTGTTAGCTGATCAGAAGTCCAAGAGCATAAAGAATGTTTGGCCATGCAATAGCCATGCAATGAGATCACCAACAATCCTTTCCAGGAGTGAAGGTTAAGGAGTCCTCCTCTTCCTAGGTCCCAAAATAGATTTCCTGTTGAAAACCCAGTTACACTATTTCAGTATCACATAACCACTTCTTGCCATTATGTGAAGAGTTGTGAACCTTGGTGGGGTCAATACCCTAATGCACATGACTTCCAGTAGACCCTCAGCTATGGCTGAACTGGAGTGATCTCTGTGCTCTTGCTGTCTCACAGCTGTGCAGATTTGTTCCTCTAAGCTGCTGCTTCCTTGTTCTGCTAAATCTCCCAAAGGGCAAAGGTGGTCCAGGTGTCCACAAGACAGTTCTGTTTGCTGGTCAATGCAAAGGCTTGAATAGTTTATGGGAAGGGTAAGATTAAAGATACTAGTATTGTCTTGTAGTATGCATTGGAGAAGGTATGTTGGGGTTTGTTAGAAGAAACATCTGTGAACAGGAAAAGGAACATGAAACACAGATTGTGCAGTATGGGATTTTTTCTTTTAGTGAGTTGGTGACTTTTCTGTACAGGGAAGACTAAAACTCTGCAGCCCTTATGGATGCTTTTGTAAGCAAATATGGCCATAGGGAAGACATCTAAGACACTGGGTGCATCTTCTTGTCAAAGGTGATGTGTCTTGTTTTCAGAAACAAGAGCAGCACTCTTTTTTTATTTTCACCTGTTTTAGCTCATCCATCTTTTCAATGTCTCACTACCTTAACTTAGTACCTTTAGCAACTCTGTAAATCAGCTCTGCAAAATGATAAGCCATATGCATAGAAGCAGAGTCTCTTCTCCCCACCAAGGTGCTCTTTGGCACGAGCAGCACTGCCTTTCCTCCCCCAGCACAAACAGGTCTGACCATCTGTGGAATGGGCAATATTCACCACTGTCCTGCTTGCTATCAGACTTCCCAGGCTGGAATGGGTTGAACTGGCTGTGGAGATGGTCTTCTGAATTCCACTGCAAATGGGCATGGTGTCTGGCATTTTCTTTAGTCCCTAAGCAAATCATGCTCAGCCATTATGAGCTGCTCTGCAGATTGTATTTAAAGCAATAGATTTATATCATAAAGTGTTTGCTGGAAGCAGCATATTATTCCTAGTCGTGTGTCAAGGCTCACTTGACTCGCACCTGCACTGTGAATTGGAGTAGAGGCTTCTTTTCTGCAAGCTTGGACCAGTTTTCTTTCTCTTGTTCACAGGACTCACAGGGTAGTTTTATTGAAACAAGTAGGGGAGGGGGTATAGGCATGTGCTGGCAGGGCACAAGAGTGGGAGAGACCAGCAAGGGCTGCAGGCATCTGAGTCTTGCACTGCTGCTGAATGCTTTGTATCTTGTGCACAGGAGCCCAGAGGCAGGGGTGAGAGCAGAGAGCTGGAGAGGGAAGCAGAGGCTGGATGATGCCACATACCAGTGCTGCTGTTGGTCTCCAGTCCTTGCATACCAGCCATGTGGTTGGCCCAAAAGGGGCAAAGTGGTGCAAAGTGACCCCAGGGCTGGTGTGCAGGCACGGGGATGCTCACTGGACTCTGCATGGTGTCCATACAGGACTCAGCCACATGAAGGAAATATGGCCAAGGGAAAATGGGAAACCTGTCCCAGGGAAGTTTTTTAAACTCTCTCCAACTCATCCTTATCCTGGGAGGAGACAAGTGGAGTTAAGTGCCCCACCTCATAATTAAAGGTATCGGAGATGAGGAGCATGTAAGAATAATTCCTAATTGGTAGCTTTGTGGCTTAAATGCCATATTAGTTTTCCTTCTTGATGGCAAGGTGAGCAAATGGCAGAAAGCCCTTGGCATGGAGAGAGGGAACAGGTTAGTCTGCAGCTTTCTCCTTCCCATTAGGAGAGCCCTTCGATGTCTCTGAGCAGTAATTTCAGTCCATTAATTCCAGGCAGTTTTCAGTTTGAAGTGCATGGCAGGCATGAAACAAATAATCAAGTGTCAAACTTTCTGCCCTTCCCTGGAGATACAAACAGAGGCTTGAGCTTTTAAATACATATAAATAATATTCTGTGTGTTTTGTTTCTCCCCTTTCCCCTCCTGTTCTGTAATTTCATCTGACACTCTTTGGGAGAACAAGGGGACTATTCCTGGACACCATCCTCATCCTAGAAATCATAAACTTGGCAGCTACCCTAGCCCTCTCTTCTTGGATGTGACCCTATCTGAAATGCTGGTGGCACATCAAAGGAGCCAATGCGTGCTCCCAAAGGGTCTGCTCTCTGTTGAGGACACAAGTGTTCTGTCCTCACGCATCAAGCTGCTCACAGCTTCTGCTCTCGCTGCTCAGTCACTTTTTACTGCATCCTCGTGACCTGGGAGCTGCTGAAAGCCTTCCATTTGCAAAAGGGAATATCTGAAAATTAAAGTCAGGCTAGGATAAATCACAGGGAGCAACATTAGCATGTAAATAATATGGGTAGGAGAAACTGTGTTGTAGAACTAATAGTTCAATGGGTGGGATTTCAAAGACTCCTGCAGCCCAGAGTTCCATCTATATAAAATGACAGCTGTCCTCTCTCTTCTTCTATTTTTTTTTTTCGTTTATAATTTTAAGAGTCTCTTTGTTCATCTGCATTAGCATTTCCTTGATAGGGATCCTTTCTCCATGCCAGCCTTCTAAAGATTAAGAATGAGACAATGGCTGCTAGAGGAGTGACTGACCTCACAGTCTCATCCCATCTTCTTCACCCAGATGCAAATGGGCAGAGGCTAGAGAGTCCAGAACACTGACTAAAGCCTTGAGTGATGGCTCGAACACAGACAGGCTGGTACCCAAATCTTGGGCCTTGAAGGAAGCCAAGTTAAATGGATGCATGGCGTCTTAGTCGTTTTAGCTGTACAAGGTGCGTGGAAGCCCTGGCAGGGGGACAGGCTGGTCCTCAACACCCCAGGCACCCCCAGGAGCTTGGCCATGGGAGCTCCCACCAGAAACCTGCATGGGAGCTTCAGCCCCTTGTGCCCTTGGCAAGCAACGGCTGCTGCAAGGCGGGTGGCTGCTGTCCTGCAAAAGGGGCTCTTGAAGCAGGGTGGGTGGGGGGAGCTGCAGCCTGGGCCCTGCTCCAACTTGCACCATTGGAAACCTGGAGAAAGTGTGTAGCTGTGGCCTTGAACCCAGCCACATGCTTCATGTGCAGGGGCTAGAGGCAAAGGAAAGCATAGTGCAGCCAGGGGTGTTGCTTTGGATCTACCCAAGCTCATTCACTGGGCATTTGTCCTGTTTGGAGAGGAAAAAAAGTGATTTAAAACAACTGTTTTTACACCATCCCAAAGCGTGCGGGGTGCGATGCACACAGGGAAGCAGCAGTGTGCTGGAAGTGGTTGCTTGTCACGCTCACACTGCCTGCACGTAGGTGCCTCTGCTGGCACAGAACGCCTGAGGGAAGGTTTTACTGACACCGAGGGGCAAAAGCCACTGCTTCCAGGGGAAGATGGGATCTCCCAGTCACCCTGCCCTCACACCAGCCCCTCCCAGACGTGTAAGTGGGTGAACTGATTAGATAAGCCACCAGGGTTACAGATAACCTGGGGGAATGCACAGTGAGATTAAAAGAACAATGAATTCATGTCACCAACGTTGTTGGGTTACCCCAACTACGAGCATTCATGAGACCTGCAGCCTCTGGGACCCTGGGTCAAGGATGATATTGCCTGAGCAATGCACACCCTTATGTACCTACCTGGAGGCTATGTACTCAAAGGAGTTTGTGTTTTTCTCTGTATGTGTGTGTTTTTTAAGTTGTCCCAATTAATTAAAGAGCTGATGGAATGTCAGGGCAAGCACATAGTGCAAAAACTCAAAGCTGCACAGATTTTCAGTGTGGACCTGATGAAAAGGTTTCTTCGTGTACCGTGGTGTCTCATTAGCATAATTAGCTCTGCTCTGAGTTAACTGAAACATCAGCAAGCTGACCCTTTTCAAAGCAGAAGCAATTTTACACCAGGAAAGTTGATATCAGAGCATGTGAGATGCTGAAGAAAAGCTTTTCCTTTCCATGATGGTCTGAGTTTTTGAGTGGAAGCTTTGTTACTGTTGTGTGGTTTTTTTTTTTTTTTTTTTTTTTTTTTTTCTTGTAGTTGAACACTTGACAGAGAAATCACCTTATTTTAGAAAAAATTTTGGCAGGGGGAAAGTCAGCATTTTCTCAGTGAGAACTCACTGAAGTGGAGAAACAGGACTGGGTAAAAGGAGCATGGGTAACTCCAGCATAATTATTGGGAAAAACTGAAGTGTGCAGTGAGCAAGTAAGTGCCTCTTTAGCTTAGCACTTAAATTATCTATATAAGCCTGAGTTATTAATGAGATTTTATTTCACTTCAGTTAGTGTAATTCCACACTAACCTCAGGCACAAAATCTGCTGAGGATCTCCCCTGAATAAGATGTGTGTAGAACAGATTTGGCAGCCCACTGTTGTAGGCTTTGCTCAGTGAGTAGTGTTGATTTGCGTGAACGATGTCGTTCCGGTGAGACTTTGCTAAGGGTTCAGGGTTGTGGATCCAGAGCCTCTGAGCAGCAGGTATGGGGTGTGTGGCAGATTTTTGCGATGATGGAGTTTGAAGGATGAGCAGTTTGAAGTTGGTAATGGGAAAATCTGTGAAGCAAAGGGTGGGAGTTTTGTTCCTTTGCACAATATTTTCTTCCTGCAGCTGGGTTTCAGGGGAGGCAGGATTTGGGAGGCTGTTAGCAGAGCAGACTCTAGAGCTATAGGTGCTGTGTTTGGGTCAATCACTCCAAGGCAGTCCAAGTTCCTCACTCAGCTGTTCCTATCCTGCTGCTCATAACCTGCAACCTGACGCAGTGTCTGTAACACTGGGAGCAGCTTTTGTCTGGAGCAGAGGAACTTGCTTGAATACCATCCTTCAAAGCATGGTTCTGGGTAGATGTAAGCTGTCCTTGAATCCTTCTGGAGATGTGGGGAGAGAAGAAGGTTCTCCTACCTAAGCGACGGAGCGTGACCCTGACCAGTGCTTTGTCCTCATTCTCCCAATCCATCCCGTGGCTGCAATGAGCATGGTACAGCCATAAAACCATCTTCTTTTTCTCTCTCAAGAAAAAAAACATTCTGAGAACATGTCCAGATACACTGGAAGGGCGCGTGGCAGCGCAGCAGGGAAGGTTCTCTCCCCTGGGGTTTGGCAGGCGTGGCGGCTGCAGCGACCGCGATACTGTAAGCTGATAGTGTGCTCCTGAGTCAATGCTCAAACACAGAACTGGCACAACAGGCTGCGTGAGGGAGGCTTCATCAGTGCTTGGGATATTATCATTACAGTGGCCTAGGTCACTGAAGAAGGGCCAAAGCATGATTATTTAAAAGGCAACATTAGTGCATTTGTATTCTCCTGGGGAAACTCATGAGGACACGGCCATGGCCTCTCTGGGGAGGTGGGCATGAGCCTTTGGTGTCCTTCCCTTGTTCACCTTGGTAGCAATTCAGTTCAGCA
>NW_008607907.1:87690-102808 GCF_000691845.1 Merops nubicus
TGCTTGATGATTTTCTTTTGCCTTTTAATAACCTGCTTCTACTTCAGCAAAGCAGTTCTCCTCTCCACTAAATAAACCATGGAATGAAGATTTCTGGTAACTGGGAAAATACCAGAAGTTCCACTTCGCTATAATCACCTCGATGTTATCATTTTAAGAGTGAGCAATTGTCCCCTGTGTGAGGCACAGAGTTTTTGCACTGGCCTAGAGTAGTGTTGGTATGTGCTGCCTGGTCTCTGCCTGTGCAGTGCCCAAGCTGTCTGTGTTGTTCCAGTGCTGGCTGCACCAAAGGTCTAAGCAGAGTCTTCTGCAGAGCCCGTTATTCAGGTTGGTGCACATTCCTGGGAGCAGCGACTTACCCTTTTATAGCTCTTGCTTCACCTGCAGCCTGCTATGGCTTTTTCCTCAGTGAGTCTCCAGAAGAAAACTTTCCTATCCTGAACTGCCCAGTTAGATTAGAAGATGATAAACCAATGGGGTCTGAGTTGGGACAGGAGGAAGGCAGAGTCTGACACACAGTATGAGCCTGTCGAGAGCTTGCCCAGCACTCAGCAGCCAGTCCATGGCACCAGCCTGTCCCACCCTGTGTTGTGTATGTCACTCCATCACGGTGTCTCCTTCCCGGGAAAAGAACTGTTTGAGACATCTGTTTCCTTCTTAGGTGAGAAAAGATGTGTGGTTAAAATAGGGAGGATTTCTTTGTTCCTTGTGGGGTTTTGAAAAGCATCCTCCATGAGAAAGGGACTCTTGATTTTAGAATTACAGCAGCCCAAGCAATCGTTCAGCTGTATCTAACGTGCAGCTCTCAGGGCATCTCTTGGTTCCTCAGCCTTGCACGTTGTCTTTTCTGACAGCCACAAGGGTGTGTGTGCAGGTGTGTGGTTTATTCACTCCTGAGTTGGGTGGTACTGTGTTTTAAACCACCACAGCCTCTGGCTGGACTGAATTCCCACTGACTCCCTCTGGATAAGGAGCATGTCCTGCTCAGCATCACAGGTGGTTTTTTGAAAGGAGAGGAGAGTCAGTGTGGTGTCTGGGGCAATCCATTATTGCCAGAATATCCACATTTAACTCTTTTTGTCTCTGGAGACTTCTTTAGGTCTGTTTTACACCTGAGAACACTAACGTCCATGAGCTAGGCAAAACTGCAGAGGGAATCAGTGTCAGAGATCAACAGGGTTAGATTGTGTCTGGTTTCCAGAGCTAAGCATGGACCCCCCTGTCCTCCCTGAGCTTGTGCCTTGCTGCAGTATGTGTCGGGGAAAGGCTGAGCCCCTCTCTGAGCACCTGGCACCCGATGCCTGGGCTGCTCTGACCCTTCCCCACGCTGCTGGCAGCTCACCAGCCTCGTGGTGGGCTGCTGCTGTGGTGCAACAGCCTTGTGGTGTAAGCAGCCACTTCCCCATCCCCTAACATTCCTCCTTCTCATAGAAAGGGAGGGAGGTGGAAGCTTCTTCTGCCCTGTGTGAGAGCACAGCCACCCGCTCCGCGGGGCTGCAACCACAGGACAGAGTAGCCCGTGGCTATTTGTGAAAGGAGGGCTGGTTTAATTTTTTTTCTTTCTTCTTCTGATGCCAATCTCTATTGTTTGAGGAAACTTTTGCTAGGAAACCGGGACTGGGGAAAAGGAAACTCAAAGAGAGAGCAGCCAAACCCTTTGCAGGAATCTGCTCTCCTCTGAAGGTTAAAGCATGTCATTTTTTGATTTACTGGAAATGATTGGTGTTTCCTTTGTTCCCCTTTGCGGTGGCTGCTCTGATAAACCCTGAGGGATGCTTTCCTTGGACAGATCTGGTACAATTACAGCAAAAGAAATAAGGAAAGTAAACCCATGTCCTGTTTTTCCTTATTCTATTTCTCGTTAATCAGCGACTTGCCTCGTTTCAGAGGGAGGCTTGGGACTCTGCCTCTCTAATTGCTGGGATCTTCAAATCGCTCCAGTCCCAGAAATGCCATCCGTACAGACTGCTGTGATGAGGTTTGGTAAATGTGCTATGTGATCTGACCTTTTGGGTCTTGGAGGGCTGGTTTCTGGGACTGACACTGCTCAGAGACTTTTGGAGCCCGATGCGAAGCTTGCTGGCAGCCCAGAGCCCTTTCCATACAAAGCGCAGGATTGCGGTAGGAGAGTGCTACAGCTCCAGGCTGAACCAGGGCTGTGTGTGGCCCAGAAATATGCAGGGAGATGCTGTAGGTCAAAGTCCACTGATAAAGCCTTGCTGGTTCCAGGAATAAATATCTTCTGCCGGACTGGTTGCAGATGGTGAAGGGAAAGGGACTTGGCCACCCCTTTCCTGCCATGGTGCAGAACGCATGTGGTGTGAAGTGGTCCTGCTGTGAGGAGCCAGCTTCAGTCCTGGACCCTCCCAACGTGGAGTCCTCTCGCACCCCGGGAGAGCTGCCCAGCACGGTGCCATTCCTCTGGTTTTGCAACAGCAAACTTTGCCTATCTGTGCCAGGGGCTTCCCTGCCTGGACAAGACTGGAAGCCCCAACCCACGTTCCATGAAG
Organism: Merops nubicus; assembly: GCF_000691845.1. Lineage (NCBI taxonomy): Eukaryota > Metazoa > Chordata > Aves > Coraciiformes > Meropidae > Merops > Merops nubicus. The sequence goes on from NW_008607907.1 coordinate 90,201, forward strand.
CAGCAGGAGACTTTCCTGGTGACTTCAGTGGACTGTGAACAACTCTGTGCCTTCTCTGTGCCTTGTTTTCTCAGTGTAGAAATGCAGTACAACAGCTACCAATTCCTTGGAGTTCTTGAGGCTTGTTTGTATTTTATGAAGCACTGAGATGTGTGGGGAAAATGCGTAATAAAAGCACCTCCTGAGAAGGCAGAGCCTGAACACCTGTGACTGCTGTTTCTCTGAACTACAGGGAGAAGCCTTGTCTATGATGTTACTTGCTGTTGGCAGCTTTGCTTGGAAGCAGGAAGGAGGGACCACTGTCTTGCTATTTGAGCAGAGCTTGGACCTTTCTGAACTTGGGGAGACAGTAGTTGGGTGACCCACTTGTCCAGTCCTCTTCCACCCCTCCCTATGGCCTCGTGGTCCAGGCCTGGCTATGAGGAGCTGTTCTGTGCTGTGCTGGCTGCTGCAGCACAAACACAACCCACTGGGTCTGAGGGAATATGAGGAGCCAGCAACTGGTCTGGTTACCACCTTCGTGCCTTCGTCCTCTACCAGCCTTTAAGGCCAAGATGCAGGATGCTGGCAATGCCCAACAAGTTGCTCCAGATGGCCCAAAAACCTTCCTTGTTATTTTGTTTTGTGTTGTGGCTTTTTTTTTTTTCTTTTCAGCTGGTACACAGCTGACAGCTAGATAGTGGTAGCAGTTGGAAGGAGATACTCTGCAGCACTGTTCATAAAAGTCCAGATGAAAGATTGAAACACCTGCTAGCACCAGGAAAAATGTTTGCTATGGGACATTAGGAATTACACCCTGTGGTACACATAGCTGCTCGTATGCATAATTTCCTCATCATTGCCAGTTAAAAAGGCAGGTGATGGATGGGCCGGTGTAAGCCAAGAACATGGTGAAGGCAGCAGGCTCAGTCCTTGCCAGGCAATGGAGATGATGTCTTGCAAACTGTTGTCTTTAATACCTAGAGGTATCACAAATGTTGTGAGACATCATTTTCACTGCACAGAGACGTATAAGAGATGCTGCTTCCTCTTTTCTTTAAATAAAACCCTTCAGTAACAGTGTGCTGCAAGAATGAGTCCTTCCATTCAGAATAGACGTGTTTTTAAAATACACAGAGTGAATCTATGGCCACAGGAATATCAGTGACAGATATTCTGTTATTTTAATCTCAAAACTCAATGCAGTTCTTACCCTGAGCAAATCCAGTCTAGGCCAAAGGATCCCACCAGTGAGGTGAGCTAAAATAGGTGCATGATGAAGAAAGCTGCTTGCAACTGCCAAGGGATGTGGAGCCACATATCTGCTTGCTAGCATGAAGCTGGTCCAAGGGCGAAAGAGCTGAATTAGCTAGAAGATACAGGGATTCAATTCTTCTCTCATGCTATGCCTGTCAACCCAGCTTTCCTTCAAGAAGATGTTGCAGCTGATAGCTGAAAAATTTCTACCACAACCTCTGAGATCTCTAAGCTGGCCAAGATGGTCCAGACGACCCCATACAGCCCTGTGCCAGTGTGTGGTTCGGTTCACCTGCATGCACGTCCCCATCCCTTAGGATACCCAGGGGCAGCAGCAGCAGCTCTCCTGGATGCCTCCCTGCTCATAGGCACACAGCTGAGGTGTCCCAGCATCACAGGAAGCTGTGCCAGGAGCCTATGTCCATCCCTGCCCTGGCCAATGCCACTAGGCTCCTCAGGGAGCTGTGGCTCAACTTGCTGCTCCAGGTGTGCTGCTTGGGTGCTGAATGGGAAAACCTACAAAAAACCTCACAGAAACATTTTGTAGATATTGCTGCTTGGGGAGGCTGAATTTTTCTCCTGTGTCAGATACTCTGGAAGAGCTGTTTTCCAGACATTGCCAAGCCCTTCTCCTGGGAAAGTCAGCTGCCAGGAGTGCACGTTGGCTTGGGCACGTGTTGGTGCTGGCTGCTGTGGAAAAGCCAAGCCACTGCCTTACCTCTTGCCCTCGTACTGGCTTTGGTGTGTGCATCACAAGGTGTGGATGCCCTGTGATGTGCCAGAGTGGGCCTCGTTTGTGAGCATGCCAAGCTTGGCACGGGGCTCAGCCTTTTCAAAGGGAGGGCTTCCATGTCAAGCCAAACAGCTGGTTCTCTGGCACTGCAAAAGAAACACTTCAATATCATATTAAATTTTGTAACATCCTTGTAATCTGAAATTTCTTTGAGCCCAAACCCAATCTGGGGGCGTAATGAATTCAGCGTTCTCCCTCTATTAGACAGCTCTGATTTCTGAAGTTTTGTAAACATCCCCAAATCCACGTGGTGCTGTAGTAGTTATCTTTCAGCTCCCTGTCTCAAAGGAAGGGAATAAATATTCAAGACTCAGACCTCAGCCTTGTATAAAGGAGAAAAGATGACCAGACATAGGTCTGGGGTCTTAGCTGGTGCAAGCTCGCTGTCCTGAGTGCCTGCTGGGACACAGTCTTCTGAGTGAAGTGCAGCCTGAGCAGCTGGTCCTCCTGATGGTACCTGGTTTCTACAGCCAGCTTCCCTGTGAACTGAAAAGGAAGAGTTTGCCTAGCATATGCAACACAGAGGCAAGACTTAATAACCAAACCTATTTGTTGGAGTCTCTTTAAAACCATGTTTCATGGTTGCTGGGCTATTATCTTCCACGTGAGTTGTTGAGTCTCATGAGGGTGTTTTGGTATTTTAAATAAAAATATCTTGTCTCTTTATTTAATAGCTGAGATAGCAGGTTTAGGCCAGTATCTAAAATTGGCATCTAAAAACCATCCGTAGATCTTAAGAATTACTGACGTTTTGTAGAACATGGATGTGCACTTAATTTGGAGACAATTCTGCAGATGTAGCACATCTTGGCAATTTTTTTCTCTCCCTTTTATTTTGTTAATAAGAATGCATGGAAACAATAACATCATCATCAGGAATCTTTCTGCTTTGTTCCTTTTGCCTGTTCCTTACGTGGTCTCCTAACCCTCTTCCAGCAGCACGTGGAGACCCCCACCTGTCTTCCTGCAAAGCGGGTGTGCGAATGCCCAGCGTGTTGAGTCAGCCAGGCCACCACACTGGCCATTCTGCAGTGGTTTAAGAGCAGTAGTCACGGTGAAATCACCCTTGGTTCTTACGGTGTCTCCACCCAATCTCCAGCACCTTTTCCCCATGATGGGGGTGCAGATGAAAGGCTTGGCTGGACCATTGCTGGGGCCATCAATGCCATGGGTGACATCAGAGGACAGAGAAGGACTGAAACTTGCCCTGTTGCCCATTAGCCCTTTCTGCCAGCCCTGCAAGGATAGTAATGCTGAATGATGCCATTAGATCTGAATACAAGTAGAATCTCTGATCCTGCTCTCATCCATTTTATGTCCAAAGGAGTCACCTCTGGTTTTAAAGTCCTTATGAGAAATGAATTGGATGTTTCTCAGAAGGGTTATTGTTGTTACTATGGCTATAGGTGAGTGTGCAACAGCCTCAGCCATGCAGTGGGAATCCCTGCTCTGTTTGGTGCTGGGCTGCAGAGGATATGACAGACCATGCCCCAGAGAGCTACCTGCCCTTTAGGCTGCTGTCAAGGTATGATTGTCTTTTCATTACACACGAGCACTGGATAAATTTCTACAAATTTCTGCACCGAGTCCTTTTGGTAAAAGGTCTAACCTGAAGCCTCTTGCAGGTTTGTTTTTTTTTTTTTTTTTTAATTAAAACAGCTACTATGATTTTTTTCATAGTGGCAAGGGAAGTGGCAACTTTCTCAGCTACCTGCTATAGAAGAAAAACCAGGCACCATATGCAATGTAACTACTGCTGGCTCCCCTATCTCAAAAATGCCGAACTATGGGAGAGAATTCATCCCACCAAACGCCCACTAAGCACATTTTTTAAATCTGGTTTCTCAGCCTTTCAGGAAAAGAGAAGCAAAATCTAGCTATGTTCTCATTGCCTGCTGGAACTGGGCCCTGTTTCATGAAATTAAATGGCTAAGGAGGAAAAAAATAATATATCCAAGGCAAAGATGCTATTCTCAACAAAGGGAACAGTATATGCAACAGCTTCTGCAGCATTCCTGACACATGATGTCTTTCCCTGCAGACTCTCAGTTAGGGATTGATTGTCTAAGCAGAGAATTGCCCGATTCAGAAAGACTTAAGGCACACTTCATGAACTGTTTGCTAAGAGGATGAATAGATGGGCATGTGTGTATATAAATCTATAAATCATGTCTTGTTCTGCCCCAAAGAGGACAGCTGAGATTGGATTCTTTGTCATTTGGTTTCACATTCTCAGAGCAAGGGATAAAGGCAGCAGTGTTTCACACATGGGGTCAGGATTTGATGCCACAGCTCCAGAAAGACAATCTGTGGAAAACAGGAGCTAAGGTTTATTGTGAGTGATAGAGCTCACAAAGGGAATAACAACATTCACGCTGCTCTGATGTGCTCCTAGTTAAGGGAAAGTCTGGTGAGTTTCTTTCATTTGGATTCTTCTCTATCCCAATGGGGATTTTTATGCCAGTGCTGCCTGGGTTCTGGTGGGGAGTTTGGTGGCAAAGCTGCTGTATGCTATTGCTGTCTGTCCTGGTCCTTGCTCCACCATGCCTGCTGCTGCCCTTCTGCTCAGAGATGTTCTGCTGTGTTTGTGCTGATCTGGCTGGATTTTTTGCCAGGCTTTGCCCCCCTTTGGCACTGGTGGGTTTTGGAGGAGGAGTGTCGATGGTGGAAGATCTGTGGTTGGCTCTACCAACAGCAGAGCTGCGACAGGCAGTGTGGAAGGGTCCTCCAAGCACCTGTGCTGTGCTGTGACCTGGGATCCTCTGAGGGATGCTCTGAGCAGGGAGGGGAGGGTTCAGTAGCCAGCTGCTTGGAGCAGCTAACACGTTTGTCCTCCAGAGAGCCCTCCTGCTCCCCAAGCTGGTGGCCTTTTTGCAGCAGTGGAGTACCAGCAGAAATGATACTCTACATGTCCCCCTCCTCAGGGCGAGCTAGAGGAGGAGCCCAAAGGAGGAGCCAACCTGAATCCCTCAGCCAAAGACATGTTTTCTGCCAGCTGAGGCTGTGCCTGGGGGTCTTCTCTTCTAGGAAAGCCCCCAGAGAAGAGCTGTTAGACCACAAGGCAATCCCTGCGATGGCCATGTGAGCAAATGTGAACCCCAGGCCTAGAGTAGCACTGTGGCTGTAGGACATCCTGAGCAAGAGCTTTGTGCCTGGATAGCTGTCACAGCAGCACGGGTATCCCCTGGGCATAGAGCTTCCCACTTATAAATTAACTATAAGCCATCAAGGGTCAACTCCCTTTTGCTACAATACATGTGAAAACATTGGGAAGGTTGAGCAAGAAGCGAGCGAGAGTTTTTTCCTTGATAGTTTTCTGCGCTACCCAGTATCCCTCTCTGCTCCCTCTTCCTATTTCATTTCCAAAGAGTAAGAAGTTGGTCCCATATTTAGAAGGTGTTAAGGGTAGTATATGTACATTTTGTTTTGGTTTATTTTTATTTTTTTTTCCCCATGAGCTCCAAAGATGTAAAATATTACCAGCTACTGGATTTAAAAGTGGCCTTTCAGTCATTGCCCTGTCTGGGGAAATGAGTAACAGGTAAGAGAGCTCAAAGCATGGGCAGACATCCTACGTTTGTGTTTCTCACTTGTCATCCCTTCCCTAGAGAGCTCGCAGAGGCCACCCATTGCTGTTTGCCTGCTTCATCTGTCACAGTGACCTCTATTCCTTTACTAGGAAAAAGTTGATCTTTAGTCAGCCCCAGGAAAGGCTGGTTTTTTACCCCAGATGCATCCCAGTTCTGACAGATTATCCTTGGCAGCAGCATGCTGCTTTTCAAAGAGCTCAGAAGGAACCCTTCTGCCAGCAAATGTAGATCGTGTTTTTTTCATTTCTTCTGGCTCGGTTTCTTTTCCTCTCTGAGGAGGATTTCTCAGCCTTCCAAAATTCTTCATGTGGTATATGTGTCTCATAGAATGCATCCTCCTAGCTTGTAGAAATGCTGCTCCCTGCTAACACCAAGACCAGGGACTGTGTGAACAGTGCTGACAAAGCCAGACTTCACGGACTCAGAAGGCAGCTAGCTCTGGAAATGGGTACCCAAGTCTCCTCCCTGCCTAATGACCCTTTGTTAAACATGGGCCAGTTTCTATTTACCAAAAGCAGAGGGAATGGAAAGCTTAGGAGGGTCAGGAGTAACAGTTGCAGATGTCAGGCTCCGGGTTTGTTTGTTTGGCTCTCCTGAGCACACTCTGATCCCAGACTTTTCCACTCTGATGAGTGGGATTGGCTAAAGGGACTCGGGCACTTTCAGTCCAGCCTGAAGTGGACAGCTTCAAGTGTCCTCAGCTCCTGAGTCACTTGCGCTGCCATTTCCTCCAGGATGGCTGCTCATCACCCTAATTGCTCATCACCCTACCTGCCAAGCACAGCCTCTGCTCCTGGAGGTGGCAGGTCCTCCTTCAGCTGCCCCTGCCTGGGCTTCCCCATCACCAAGTGATAGCTGATCTCACTTCCAGGGCTGCTGAGCCAACATTGCTTGTCGAGACTACGTTACCACGCAGTACTTGGGAGGATGGGAGAGGAGTTGCCTCAAGGGTTCTTATTTATCTCTTGCATATCAATGTTTAACAGAAATTATGCTCATTTTCTGAAGAGTCCCAGTCTGCAGATCTCTAGCTTTCCTGTTAGCATTTCCTACTCCTCATGTTTCTGAAAATCATTCATTATTTCCAATTAGCTTGCGATTGATATACAGCACCCAGACACTGTGTCCTGGTAGTTCTGATAGTACTCCCCAGGATCAGCCTGTTGCATTTGAAACAAAGTCCTTCTGCTTTTCTTCCCCTATTAAAATAATAATTTACACTTATGTAATGTTCTTCAGATTTCCTGTGCGAACATAGCTCATCACCCCTGCTGTAAGACACAGGCGTGTTTCTTCTTTGCAGATGGAGAAAGTAAGGCAGAAGGAGGGTAACTAACTTGTGAAGGTCACACAGCAAAGCGGGAGGAGAGCTGGGACTGCAATTCAGATAACCTGCTCTTTCCCTCCTACTCCAGTCACTGCTGCACAGCACTAAGAGTCCAAATTAAGAGATTATAATGCATAATCCACACTGGTGTGCCAAGAATTCTCTAAATCATATTACACTGTCACATAAAATCATGACTCATTTGATAACACAGCCCACAACCAGTTCCTTTATGTTAAAATTACATGGACAAGACTGGATTTAAAAAGAAAAAGGGGAGCTTGTTATGTGTGTAGTGAATGGTGAGTTATAGTTGCTTTCATGGATTTTTTTTCCTGTCTGATGCTGAAGGAGCATTTGTGAGCCTGTTTGTTGACAGTGGTGCTTGGGACCAGAGATGCTGACATTCTGCTAACAATAATAGGAACTGCCTCTGTTTGTTTCTAAACTAGAAATTCTTCAAAACACAGGCCCAACCCCCCCTTCCCCCATCGCTCAGCCCCCGCAGAAGGAAAGGGCATTTGTCTGGGACACCAGATGGAGCATCTCCCAGCAGTGCTGGTGCCTCTGGGGCTGCAGGGCTGGGCCTGCATTCTGTCATTACCCCAGAAACCCCTCTTCTCCCCATGCCCTGTGGAAAGGGTGAGGAATGACCCAAGGTGGTACCTTTGGGTTGTCTGGAGAGAAAGCATTGTTTACCTAAAGCAATGAATAAGACGGCAGGACAATCAGCCCAATTACACTCTTCCCAGAAAAAGATGCTTTCCTTGAGTCTCCTTGTAGATGCCTCTTCTGTGCTGGCTCTACTCTCCTAACTCCTACTCTCTGCAACCTCGGCTTCTGCTGTTTTGTGACTGCCTCTGGTGCCATTTGGGGACCGTGTTATTACACTCACCAAAGCCGTCGGGGATGTGGCTTGTGCGAGTGGCACTGAACTGCATTTTGCTACACTGTGGTTTCACCATTTCCTTTTCCTCTTTCTGCCTGGGCTGTAATTCCCCTGGCTGAGGAATCCATCATGGAATCCTTTTTGCCAGTAATGCCCACATCTACTCTGGCTGAGAGCTGCTCTGGCATCTTGTCAGAGACAGCTGTTCCATGCACTGCACGGCTGGCGCACGTCACAGCCACTTGCTGCACTTTGAATACAGACGTGTGGTCAGGGCAAACGGTCGCTGCTTCTTTTGAAGCCACAATGGGCTAGTTTGGCCACGGGACTGGTCCATCTCCGCGGGCTGCATTTCCCTGTCCGCGTCAGATTCCATGGGTCACTTTTAGCTCAACACCATTCTGCCCTGTCTTCCAGAAAATGTGGTTTAACCTCTCCAGCTTTGGGTAAATAAGCCTCACAGCAGCCAAATCTCCAGCAGGCAGTAAGGACTTGGATCAGGAAACAGCTTCAATTGCTGCGTAGTCAAGGCCAGTTCAAGAAGCTCTTTGGAAGATTTTCCTACTGTTGTGCTGGAAACTCCTGCTTCCCTTGATTTCTTAGATTAAAAAAAAAAAAAAAAGTAAAACCCAGTTTCTGAGCATGACCTGTGGAGACCCTGCACATCCTGTGCTAGTGCTGAGAGCAGGGGAGGAAAGTAATTGCTTTCAGCAGTTGGAAGGCGTGGGTGGCAGGATGGCTTTCTGTGGTGCCGGAGGACGCTCCGTACATGCATCCCTCCTAAACAAATACCTCTTTAAATGTGCATTATGGGAATTCAGGGAACGGCTTTTTTTTTTTTTTTTTCCTCTCTCTTCTCTCTCTCCTCTTTAAGTAGGAGCAAGGCTTATTAGCATTCTTCCATAGACGGTGTGGAGGCTGGGAAGTTGTGAGAGAAGTAACGTTCACTTTTATCAGTCAAATGTTCTCTCTCCTGGACAGTTGTGTCAGCCACAAGGATGAGGAAAGGAAACACAAGGTGTCAGTAGGAGAATTCTATAGGGGGAAGCACACAACACCATTCAGCACAGCTTTTTGCTGTGCTTGTGTCAGTAGGCAGGGATTATTGCTGGAATACTGCTTAGTGCATCCATGCTGGAGATGTACTTGTTGAAGAAGATGTATTGTATGTCACTGATGTGCAAGTCAAAGTAGATGTGCTCTTTTAGATGTGGTGGTAGTTGCGTGCTGGAAGAGCTTGTGCAGTCAACTCACGTGTTTTTCCAGGATATCTTTCGTCAGCACTCTTTGAGAATTCCCAGGGAGCTCCTGCTAAGTAGAGAAGGGAAAGAGAGGTTTCAAGGTGAGATGTGATGGAATTGGAAGTGATTTGGACAGTCTCAGAGCTCGAGACAGATGGGGCTGAAAGAGCAATGGATAGTCCAAGCGTCTACATGGATTTAGAGAAACAAAGAAAAGGAAAAAAGGACTAAAGGTGCAGGGGTGTGAAACTGGAATGTGAGCTGACAGCTCTCAAGCTGTGGAGCAGGGTTATACACAGCTCTGGAGGGAAATGCCTGCAAGAAGCAATCTGGTCTTTGGTACAAGATAGATATTTAGAGAGGTCCACAGATTTTCAGTGGAGCTCAGTTGTAAACAAGACAGAACTGGGCAGTTTGAGAGGGGAGGAGTAAAACTGGTGGTTGCTGGGAGGCAGGCAGCAGGAGGGGCAACTGCAGCCTTGCTCTGCAGGCCAGGGCAGGTGCACCCCGTGAGTGCAGCTGGAGCTGTGGGTTGGAGGAGATAGCTCTGCTCGAGCACAGGAGGGTTTGCTGCCCTGAAAAGACGGACAGATTTTTCCAGTGTTTTATCTCACTGTTGCTGAATGAGATGAGTCTGTCATTATTTACTGCTATCTGTTAGGTAGACAAGAATGGCAGCTGCCAATGGTGATACCTTACATCTTGTAACATCTTTTATCCCCCAAAACTTGAGCCCTCAAGGGATTTACCAACAATGCAAGCAATTTTATGCCATAAGAAGAGTTACCCCTCCGGGTGGTATCAATCAGTGGAAATTCAGCTGTTCTTGGTAAGCCATTTGCATCTCTGCAAACATCACATTGACACGAGTGTGTTCGTGTGACTGCTACCAGGCAGTACAGCCCATACCTCTTATGAGAGGCCCGGGCTGTGGACATGGGTGTAGGAGGGTTTGCATCATATCCCTGTCTGCAACCAACCTCACTTGGTCAGTTGTCTCTCTTAACTTTTTTTTTTTTTTTTTTTGTCCCATATTTTAAAGAGCTGGGTACACATCCGTGCACAGTAAGATTTAGAGATGATTAAAGTGAGCTGGGAAGCAGATGTCTGATCACAGTAATTCAGAACACCTCCCAGAGACTTTTTTCCTTGCTTGGTGTCAACCTGATCTTGCTCCACTGATCCCGCAAAGATTAATTAGTTATTGGGGGGGCAACAGAAAATGCAGAGGGAGAAGCAGGAGTTCAGTGTCTGCAGCTAGAAGTGTCCAGTCCTGTGAGTCATATCCAACACAGTGTTTTGTGGCTCCTGTGCTCCAGAGCTCTGCTTCCAGATCTGCTGATGGCTGACGGGGTGACCTTGTACATGTCTCCTGAGCTTCTGGTGCCTCGGCTTCATCACTTATAAAATAAGGATAACGTCACTCACCTTGTCTGCAAAGTGGTTTGAGATCTAGTAATAAAAATACTTAAGAAGGAGCTTAGGTGATATTACTATTTTATATCTATGAGAAGGCAGATACCAAAGCAAATGACACTTGCATGCAGGTCACTCTTGAGCAAAATGAGGGTGAGAGAGGAAAGGGGTTTTCTTAAGAGGAGCAGCCATCTGTCAGGCTTACAGAAAAAATTACTGAAGTGTGTTATCAATAGTTATCAAAACTTGCTGGAGTGGAAAGAATTCTAACATGCTAATGAGCTGTCAGTTGTGATCCCTTGGTCGGGACAGTTGGTTTCCTTTCTGCGTTCTCCAGGCTGGGCAGTGACTTTGCATTGCCTTTCAGCCCCCGCTCAGTGTCGATTTCTGGTTCTCTGACTTTCTCAGTGTGGTTTCTGGGGAGGGTGAAGTCACCCTCGCTCAGCTATTCTCATGCTTATTGTTTTACGTTGTGTGAAGACAGTTATATTAAAAAACTCTACATTTTTACAATGCCAAGAAATAGGAGCGTTGATTGCATTCTTGGAGGGAGCCTCTGTGTCCTAAGGATGTGCATTTCCATTTTATTGTCTTCTATTTTTACCTCGTTTTTGGGGTGGAGGAAGGGCTGGAACACCCTTGGGACGGGCAGCGACCATCTCTGGGCTGGTGTGGCTGGGGTGTGGAATGAGCGACACGGTGCCCCCTGGGGAGGTGGCACACAGCCCACACATGGTACGCACATGAGCTGCCCTGGCAGCCTCCAGGCAGCCACGGAGGCCCCGCTGTGGAGAACCCCTCTGCTGCCTCTGGCTTTTCAAGGCTCATTTAAGCCCTAAAATAATAACTACCACTCCCTGCTGAGGGAAGCCGGCCGGGATTAGCCAGGGCCTCCCGTTCCCCGCTGTCTAGCGAAACGAGGACTTTCCCTCGGTGTCAATAGGATGACTTTGCTCCCCTCCCCTTCTCCCTGGAGGGGAGCTCTGTGCCTCAGCCGCTCGCTCCTGCCCTCCGACAGCTCCTGCGTGCGGTTCACAGCTCAGGGCACCAAAGGCAGCAGGAGACATATGCTAACCTAAGAAGACAGCAAATGGGTGCGAGCGCTTTTAAGAACAGCTGCTGGTGTCTCATTTGATAATCCCATTTTTAACAAATCCATATGATGGCAAAAAATACTGGAAATTAGGTTTTTCTGTCCCCTCTCAGCTCCTGAGCCATACTTGACCCATTCAACATGATGTAGGGATTAAAGGCTTGTCATTTTAGTTTCCCTACAATAGATCAGAGCCTGATCTCTGCCAGGCCATTGAGCTGGTGGTGCTTGGCTCTCTCTCTCTCTTTCCGCTTTTTTTGTGTCCCAGGACATGTGATAGTCCACAGATGTGAGTGCTGCTAAGGGACATGGTGGATTTTCCCAAACACTGTGTACCACGGCATCAGCCCAACGTGTTGGTTGCAGCACATTTTGTAGCACTGATGTTCCCTTTTCTCCCTTCTTAAAACTATGAAAAGTGCCTCAGAGAAGAAACGCTCTGCAGCATTGCCCCTTAGCAGCACAAGTGTGGCCAGGAAGAAAAAGGCAGCCCTTGCTCTTCTCTAACGGGGCTGGAAGCATGCTTTTACATCTGGGATCAGAAGAGAACGAAACTGTGAGACAAATCTTGCCCGTACTGCACTTCAGGCTGTCGGCTGAGGTGTCCTTCGTCACCATGGTATTGGCGTGCTTCAAACGAATAACTAATTTGCCAACACAACACTCCTGCTAATACCCTCAATTCCCAGATGGGGAAGCCGTGTCACTGAGATGCAAAGTGGCTTATCCAAGGTCACCCTGTAAGTAAATGGCACAGAGGGGAGAAGAGCTTGGGTTTATGCTCTCCCAGTGTTTCCCAATGCAGCTCGTACCCTTTGGGGGAGGTTTCACCGTCCGCCTCTCCAAACCATTTTTTTTTTCTAAGGGAGAAAGGAGAATATTTTTTTTCTAAGGGAGAAAGAAGAATATTTTTTTCCTAAGGGAGAATGAAGATTTTTTTTATAAGGGAGAAGGAATAATCTTTTTTTCCAACAGAGGCAAAAGGTAGCTCTTGGGGTCGGTGGACGCTCCCGGACAGAGCCG
>NW_008607908.1:0-378 GCF_000691845.1 Merops nubicus
AGTAAGCGCACGATGTTTGCACCAAATGCTAGGGAGTTAATAAACCCATCGTCACAGCGTCGAGGTAAGCGATGGATTCATCAATTGAATCCAGGGTGTAATGGTAATGTCACCTTGCTAAAAAAGGCATCAAGAGTGTTGCTTAGTCTTTTTGTATCCCAGGCAGGAGCTGCTAAAGCATTAAAGGAATTGCATAATTTAGCTTGTTAGACATCTAAGCAATTGAATTTAACATCGGCTATCTTATCAGAGCTGTTAGCGGATCAGGATAACTTGCGCCACAAAGTTTTGCAAAATAGAGCAGCTAATGATTTTTTATTGCTTGTGCACAGGCATGGATGTGAGGAGGTTGAAGGAATGTGTTGTATGAACATTTCT
>NW_008607909.1:0-1939 GCF_000691845.1 Merops nubicus
GGGGCAGCCGCCAATAGGAGCCTGCTGCTCTGCATATTGAGCAGAGGGAAAATGCAAAGAAAAACTTGTTAAAGGTTTTGAACGGTTTCAGCCCAAAGATTTTTTCGCCCCAGAGAGGTAGTGCCGCGGCTCCTGGTCCGGGCCGTTTGGCCGCCAGCAGTCGCCGTGAGGGCAAAGACACCTCTAACCCCGACTGTTATATACCGAAGCGAGGGAGCTCGAATGCTGGATGTGAGGGCGATCTGGCTGCGACACTTATGATACGGTGTGAACTGCAGAAGTGTCAGGGTTGACTTCTTGAGGGATTGGTTGTTATCCTGACTGAGAGGGGCAAGGATGGTAACCTTGTTAACAACATTAAGTCTATCTGCTGCAACATACAAGACAACTTCAAGAGAAATGGGTGAAATAAACCATAATAAAATTAATATAAAAACCCAGAATAGTGGCTCAGTATCTGAATTTCTCTCTCAAAAGACCAGAAGATGTGATAAACCTAGCATTGCTCTTCACCAGTTGTACTGAGGACATAAGATTAGGGACATAAGATTAGGGACAGATGATCTAGAGACAACAGACTAACGCTTTGTTGGTATCAAGAGTTTAAAAGCAAATAGAATGGCTTAGAGAGGCACTGGTCAAAGAGTTAGATGAAGCCTACAACTAGCCTTAGCAGTGCATGAGGACAATGGCACCTAGATAACACCCTGCAAGTTTTAGTTTTTGAGGTACTACAAATTATGCTAGGTGAGCAGGGGAGTGGAAGGTGAGGCAAGAAGTCACAGCCATGTTTCAGTATGGAGGCTCTGGTAGCAAACTGCCTCCATCCAAACGTATTAATTTTTCAGTTGCCTTAAACCGTCTCTCAGGCCTTGCTCAGGAAAACAGAGAGCCTGAATGCTAACTCCAAGAAAAAAGCTCTCAACTGCACCTTATTAAATTATACATCTGCAACCACTTAAACTAACCACTGTCCTATTTACACCATGTCCTTCAAAATCCATGGGAAATAAATCAAACCCCTTTTTTTTTTTTTTACAATAAATGTCTCTTGTGTGCTTTGTGATATGCTGTCTGTATATGAGCCTGGAGACAGCTGATTCCACATGGACTAAAACTGTCAGTGTGCCCAGGGTCTGCTCCTGTCCTTAGTCTATAACCAGACAAGGATTTCTTGCTCACCATATTTCACTTCTCAGGAAAACACTAAATAATATACAGGTACGTTATTAATTTGTAGACATGACTACGATCAGAGATTATTATAGGGCATTTGGATGTGAGGGCGATCTGGCTGCGACATCTGTCACCCCACTGATCGCCAGGGTTGATTCGGCTGATCTGGCAGGCTAGGCGGGTGTCCCCTTCCTCCCTCACCGCTCCATGTGCGTCCCTCCCGAAGCTGCGCGCTTGGTCGAAGAGGACGACCTTCCCCGATAGAGGCGTACCGTTCATCGGTCAAGGGTATACGGTAGCTGCGCTCCCCTGCTAGAGCCTCCAAACAAGCTCAAGGTCCATTTGTAGGAGAACGTAGGGTAGTCAAGCTTCCAAGACTGCAGACACATCCAAGTGAGGCACTGCATGGGGCAGTCTGCCATTGTAATTTTACTAGGTGGATAGATGATGGTAGAGCGGTGGATGTGGTTTATCTTGATTTCAGTAAGGTGTTTGACACCGTCTCCCACAGCATCCTTGTAGATAAATTGATCAAGTATGGGTTTGGTGATCAGGTAGTGAGGTGGATCAAAAACTGGTTGAAAGGTAGGAGTCAGAGAGTTGTAGTCAATGGGACAGAATCTAGTTGGAGATCTGTGACTAGTGGAGTCCCTTAGGGGTCGGTACTGGGACCGGTGTTGTTCAATATCTTCATCAACGACCTGGATGAGGGTACAGAGTGTACCCTCAGCAAGTTGGCTGATGACACTAAGCTGGGAGGAGT
>NW_008607909.1:1949-26377 GCF_000691845.1 Merops nubicus
TGTGCCTCCCGGAATCGGACGAGTTTCTCCCTGTGGCACTATACTCCTCTTTTACATGTGCAATGGGGAAATTTCTAATGTAATTTTTATTTCCATCCCTGCAGGCCAATCCTGAGTTTTTCACTTCTCCCACTTCCTTCACCCTTGATGGGGCCCTGAGCAACCTAATCTAGTTAAAGTTGTCCCTGCTTACTGCAGGGGAGTTGGACTAGAGACCTTTTGAGGTCTCTTCCAACTCGAAGTGTTCTATGACCTTTGCATTTTTAAGTGTATTTTTTTCACCTAATATTTTAAGCCCACTTGGCCAACCCAGAAAAAGGGCTGGGTAAGTTGTGGACTGTCTTCAGCATCTACTTACTGCCTTGAAAGCGAGGGCAGAAGGCTGAGGAGAGGTGGCACAAGACACTGAACTAGAATAGACTACTCTAGACTAGACTAGACTAGACTAGATTTCAGTTGGAAGGGACCTACAGTGATCAGCTAGTCCAACTAGATGCTCTTCTTCTGAGGTGTTATGCATCTTCCAGAGCAGAGCTGCCACGAGGTGGTACTCCTCTGAGAGGGCACCAAAAAAACTCCACAAATAAACAAACAAATAAAAGCCAAAATAAAGTGCTTTTATTAAAGACTGAATAGAGATCAAGACTCTAGTTGGTCAACAGTTCTGCAAGAATGCCTTTATTCTGGGCAGGAGACTTGACACACAAGGAATGAAACAAACATTCATAACATTTTTGATCAAAAGCACTGAATAAACAAGAACTGTCTTTTCTTTACCCACTCTAACAATTCCACCCTCTCCTTCCACATAAGTTCAAAAATATTCTTTCAGGATGTGTTTTCCTCCCCACGCTGTGGAACATTCTGCTCCAACAAACAGCCTGACTAGATCCAGAATACTGTGGAAGTGAGTTTTCTGGCTTGGGTTGGTCAGTGGGGATTTTTTTTTAACATCGTGGCACTTACACAATACCTTTAGGAAAATCTGGATGACAGAGGTGAATGACTCCACCACCAGGCTCCTTTACTTCCAGCGGTCACTACTACACGTGATGCATAAGCCTGAGAAAATGTAAACGGTAGAATTCTAAAAACATTCTGCATAAAGATGCTGCTAAATATTAAAACACCAAGTAGTACATTACACGTGACAAATTGGTGGATATGCTGCTTGTCTGCATTTCAGTCTAATGAGGACCCCCATCGTTCCCACGCCTGTGCTGCACGCTGTCACCTCAGTCCTCACTCGGAACTTTTTCCAGCTTTAGCAGGAATTTCCTTGAGTAAAGGCTGCAAGTGCTGCCATCTATCCCACTAAGCTGAAACTAGCAGAAGTGGTTCTGAATAGTGAGGAAATTAGCTTTTTTGTTTTTTTCCAAAATAGAGGCTTTAATTTGGGAAAGGAAGTGACACACATAAAAAAAAAAAAAAAAGTACTACTACTTTTTCTAATTCCTTTGCTGAACTGACCAAAATTTAAATGCTATAGTCAGGAAAAACACTGCAGGGCTGATAAAGGCTCAGATTCATCCTGTACCACTTTAAACATGATGAGTAGTTCCCATCCTTAGTGAAGAGACTCAAGGTGTCTCCAGAGGGTTTACTAAGTTCTCAGGTGAGCTGAATTCCTCTTGAGATGGTTCTCACTCACTGCTAGTTTAGAGAGTCAGCTCACAACAAAGGAGCTCACGCCTAGGTGCCTGTGGGTAGGCAGGATGAACCCAAGCCTCAGCAGCCCAGTCTCGTGACTTGTTCATCTCCTGCTTCCACTGGTACAAATTAAGCGATGGGAACAGCCCAGTTAAATTGTCTACTTAGGTCTAGGGATACCTGGGAGAGGTTCAGGGTGTTCCCTCTTCAGACCAATTATTCACTGATAAAATAAATTATCTAGACATAAATAGAGATATTTATTTCCACCAAGCAAAACAACTGTCTTTCCAGTTCTGATGCAAATATACACACTTCCCTTTCCACTTGCCCTAAGACACCATCAGTGGGTGCTTCAGAAGTCAAACAGCTGCTTTACCTTCCCACTGTGCTTTGGCTGACACCACCACTGGGGCAGCAGCGAGGTGGGCATGGAGGTACCACTGGTGTACCAACAAGCTCCAGAGCAGCTGGACACGGGACGTGCCCTTGGCACGCGTAACTCTCACGTGCATACTTTTTGTTACTGCATAGATCCTTCTGCTCTTCCAGAGCGGCTGCTCCTTGTGGGCAGAACCCACAGGGGCATCTCACTGACACGTTCACCATTCAGCTCCTTCTGAACCATACCTGCACTGATCCTTTTAGGCTGGATTTAAGTCTCGGAAAGAGGAAATGCACGGCGTGCCTGATTGGCTCACGAAGTGAGCTCAGAAAGGTGGGCACTGCTCAGTGCTTGTGCAGGGAGATGCATTTTCACAGCACGCTTCAGCTCTGGTGGTGCTTTTCCAAAATGCAGCTATGAAAAGGTGTTCTCCCACAGCTCTGTACTTTTATCCTTCTTCTGTGGAAGGAGGTGCAACGACAGCCAAATGCTGTGATCCAAACAAACCTCTTGCAGCTGGCTGGAGTCTGGCACTCCCTTCCAGTGCAGAACTAAACAGGACTATGGGTCTGTTAAATTTTCTCTATAACCTAGTAACTAATTTTCTCTTATAAACTGAGTTAAGCTGCTCTTCAAAGAGCCCTGTCAGCTTCTGTGAGATCAACTACCATTTCAGAACATTTTTTAGCAGGAGCAGGTAAGCTCCCATTTTTCTCAACACAGCCCAGGGGCCTGATTTATGGAAGCTGATCCATTCTTCACACTGTAAGTGAAGGATATACTGAAGAAGAACTGGAGCAAGCCTCAACTGACTCATTTCCTCTGGATTTCTTTTTCCCCCAGTGTGACTTAGAACAGCTGAATTACATCAGCTGCATAAATATTGTTTCCTTAAACTCTGCTGCTTGGCCTGTCGCTAACACTTTGTTACTCTGAAACTAGCTTTATAATTGTTAATACTGTCTTAAGTATGTCTTCAGATCTTATACTCCCAACAACAACAAAATAAGAAACAGAACCCGATTCTTCTCTTTAGAAATCATTAGAACATTTATGTGAAGTTAACAGAGGTATTACATTCTATTTAATAGTGAACAATGCCAAGAAGCAACTTTGAGGCAGGATAAAAGAGTGCTGTGTCAGAGAACAGATCTACAGAAGGGTGCTCACCCTTCACCAAGCAAGGAAGACTCCCCAGGTTTGGTAAAAGACAAAGAACAGAGCTGGAAAGCTGGACAGCAGTCCAACACAAACCTTTTAAAGCCAAAAATAAATGAAAAAAATAAAACACCTCTGACTGACTTTCAGCAGTCTCTTAGGGGCTGCAAAGGAGAGTTCAGGCTGTTCACCAGTCACCCTTTTGACTTCAGGACAACATAGGCATGGCATCAAGACGTGGCACCACTGAAATTATACAGCCTTGTTCAGCATGTGAACTTCAGGAAATGTCTGATGAATGCCCGTTCCTCAGCACTGTCACTGCAATATTGCACCACTTTGCTTTTTTATCTACTTTTATTAAAAAACTTGAATCTAACTGAGGAAAAGTTAATTTTTTTTAAAGTTTGTTATAAAAATTTATCGTATAAAAATGCCAAACCCCCTAAGCCATATATACAAAATGTATCAGATTTATGAAAATAACTGGACCCAATTATATAACAAAACAATTTTATACAAAAAGGTACAAAATTGCATCCAAAGTAATACAAATAAAAGTAAAAAACCCTGCAAAACATCTCGCTCACAGAAGATCTGTTTCTTTTCAGTTTACAGGTATGTAGAACAGTACCAAATTGTCTCACGCCAGCCACCACTTCCTGGGAGCCATGCCCAGGTTCAGGGAGGTTCCCTGGCATCACCGGTGGGCACCATACTTGGCAGACCAGTCCACGCGCCCGTGGATAGGCTGAGCTGCTGGTGGCAGAGGCATTAACCTTGGTGAGCTTTTGGCAGGTGAATTGAATGATGGTCGTTCAAGATGGGGTCTCACTGGCTTCAGAGAAGCATAATCTAAAGGAGAAAAGAAAAGGCCATGAGATAAAGGGTCGGTGAGTAGCTGTCCACGTTGAATAGAAGGATGGGTGCAGGTCCAGATCCTCATTTCTTCAGGAAATAAATAAACTTCCTTTTTTTTGTGTTAGAATTTGCTGATGTGAGATTATAGTGGATCCAATCCCTAAAACCTTATTGGACAAGAAGCATTTACATCACTGCTCTGATAGATGTGAATTCTGTGCCAGCTCTCACACCAGCCTCGGTCTCACTGAAATACACTGTGGATAAAACCATGTATTTCATAAGCAAAGTGAAAATAAACCAAATCCTTCTCCGTATGAAGTTCTGCAGGGTTACAAACTGTCATTCCAGTCAGCCAAATACTTGCAGATATTTGCAGAAAAAGCAATGCAACGCAACACAGTTCAGTGCTGCAGGTACACAGCGTTACCTGAGTAATGAGCAAGGGACTAAGACAACCTTGGCACTGTACTTACCAGAAGATGGATCCACAACTGGTGCTAACTGCACCCTCTGCCCAGCAGAGCCTACTTCCTTCTTCAGAAACGAAGGGATATAACCACTAGTCAGACCGCTGGACCCTGTGGGCCCTGGAAGAAAAAGCAAAGCATGCCCCAGCTCAGCACCTCCCAGACCACCAACAGATGAATCATAGAATCCTTTTGGTTGGAAGAGACCTTTAAGATCATCAAGCCCAACCATTGAGCCATTAGGGCTCTAAAGTCCTCTGCTAAAACAGATCAGAATCTGTCAGGGTTGGCAGGGAACACAAGGGTCACCCAGTTCCAACCCCTCTGCCATGAGCAGGGACACCTCACACTAGATCAGGCTGCCCAGAGCCTCATCCAACCTGGCCTTAAAGACCCCCAGGGATGGGGCCTCAACCACCTCCCTGGGCAACCCATTCCAGGGACAAATGAGCCTGCACCGATCAGTAACATTCCAGATCAACCCTGATCATGGACTGATGAAAACAAGAACTTCATTGAAAATGCTAGAAATCCACAGATCCTGTATACACCTACATTCAGAAGACTGTCAGCATCAGACTGCCTTAAAGATGAATGGAAAACTGCTGCAAATTGTACTCTGAGAAGGGCAATTTCTGCTTCTCCCTGACATCTCAGCTTTTTCAAGGTTTCTCAAAGCTTTCAAAACTTAGCATTTCAGCTGGAATTATTCTGTTTGACCTTCAGCAACTAGGTCCTATAAATATACTCTTAATCTCTGTGCAGTGAGTCTGGGGCTCTGGTGCTACCCAAAGCTCTTACTGAAGCCACTAAGAGCACAACTTTAAATAAACTAGGACAGATTCGTGTTCTAAATTTGTAAAGTCAGCTACAAAAGTTGTCTATAAGGTAAGCAGGAACAGAGCCGACTGACCTGCAGGATAAGCTGTAGAAACCAGAACAAAACTGGTTATAAATAAGACAGTCTAGAGTTACAGTGCGGATGGACACGGAACAAGCTAGCACGCACAGGTCAGATCCATCCCACAGATGCCCGGAACGTAGCAGTGGCAAAGCATATTCTGGGAAATGATGGTAATAATTGAAAAAAGGACAATTCTAATTATATCCTGCACAGCTACAAAAGAAGCAGAAATGTGCAGAAGAGCCAGGAAGAAGACATGCTATGTAGATAAAGGTTCTCATGTAGTTTAGTCATTTAAAACAAACTTCCGTCTTGAATCTTTAAAAAACAATTTTCTGATTAAATTACATCCAAACTTTTAAGTTTTTATTTTCTAAATCAGTGTTTCTAATAGCCCAAAATGTTTATGCAGGCCACGATTCAGCAGAAATTTTCTCAGTCCTTTTCCTAACAACATCTGCAACACAAGTACTGCACTGCAGAACTGCAACATCACATGAACACCTAAAGCCAAGAAAGACTTAGAGAGGAAATACGTAGATAAAATCCAGAAACATCAACATGTTTAAGTATATCTGGCAAAAGCTAATGTAAAACCCTAAAAATTAGTTATTTCAAATCAAATAATAGGGATTAGATGCCTGAAATACCAAATGCCCCAAAAACCTAAAGAAGAAAAATTGAAGAGTTTTGCTTTTTGACTAAAATTTTTGAAGCTGCAACTTTTCCACTATTTTAAACATCATCCATTAAAAGACAGTATGACAGATTTCACTCGCTTTATTGACATTAGAGTGGGGTGTAAAGCTAGTTCAGTTTCGACCAGCTTGCTCCTCTATGACATTCACTTAGGCACCAGATGGGCTAAAATAGTTTGGAAACCTGAAAACACAACTTAAAAAACTGCCAAGGGACACTAAAGGCAAGATGAAGTATTAGAGGTTCAACAGCCCTCAGCTATCCAATCTTCTATGCATGTGGTACCTCAAAACAGACTTTTAGGGATTAATTAGAAGAAATTAGTACGTTCCAAATTTAAGGTAGTCTCCAAATCCAAGGAACAGTGATTTGTTACGAGTGAACTCGTAACTGATTCTGACAGAAAGGACAGGTGGCAAGTACCTTTGGAGCTGACAATGTATTAGATATGGGTGACCAAAAAATACAGCTGTCAGGAACTGCAGGGACATTGCCCGTTACCTCTTCTCAGAGTGTCCAGCACAGGCTCTTACCTGAATTCATCCTGGTAACACCTCCTCCCAAGCCGGAAGCTTTCCCAGGAGGCCAGGGGTTAGACAGCACAGGCTCCTTGTTTGAGGTGGAGACTGTGCCAGTCCTTGTGCTTAGTCCTGTTGCAGAAGGATAAAAATTACCACGCTGAGATCTCCCTTGTTACACAGGCCTGCACTCACTCCGTCTGATGCCCAACCTTAGAGCATATGCCCCGTTCAGTTCAACTTCCAGCTACCAAAACTCTACTTAAGTAACCCAATTTAAAAGCCATTGGAACTAATCATTCCAGGAAAAAAGACCTGAGTTTACCATCACCATACCTTCTAGTTTACTTAAATAGTTTTTAAGTATTAGCACTACAAGTGAATGAACAACTAACACTGCCATTACAAACAGAAATGATGAAAGAAGATATATTTACATTCAGCTCATTTTAACTCCAGGCAGACATGGTGTCCACCCCCTGTACTTCATCCTGCCCCAGTGCTGGTTTCAGCATGGCAAGAGTTTAACAGGGAGACAGGGATTTGCATTCTCTGTAGCACTAAGCTGCAGGAAAGCATGCTCCCACTATTAGTTAGCTTCTGTTGTTCGTGGTGTTATATACTCATGAGGTAAACATAGGGCTCTTTCTCTTCCAGTCTAGAAGATCCGTCTTATCCTTAGGGAAACAGGGAATAGCTTGGCACATGAACACACATTTTCTAAGACAATTCAAAGTATAGAATAGTATCCAGCAGGAGGAAGAAGTACCAAAAATCCCATCCCCTTCCTGCAGGCAGGATTCATCTCAGTTGCCAGACTGCTAGAATGCAGTTTGTGTTTGTGGCCATCTGCATTTGCAGAGCCCTTGCTCTCCTTATTTTCTTTAAGTAGTAGACCAAGCCTCCCCAAGCTCAAAGGATAAACCTGGTGTACCAATGACTATTTCCTACTGCTGTTGGAAATACAGGAAGAAAAGCAAAAGAGGATTTTATACTAACCAGGCAGATACCTCGAATGTCTCAAGTAGTGTTGCTTTGCTGCAGAGACTCGCAGGGTGGGAGTGTCCTGCTGCTGCAAGGTCCCGTGGGACGGGGCACTGCTGCCGCAGCCCACAGCGTCCAAAGGCTTCAGGTCCAAAATGCTCTCAAATCTATAACCCAAAAATTGCTACACTTAGTCCAGTTCTTACAGTGTAACTTTATCCACAGCTGGCTTCTCCTCTTCATCCCATCTCCAGCAATCAGTTCCTCACACTGTGTTTGCTACAGCATAAACACACAGACAACAGGGAGTATTTTCAGCCTGAAGCCATACAAGAGCCCCTGAAAACCAGATCTGTGCTTCTAGTTCCCTCATATATTGCTTTTAAAGTTTTTATAAATCGTTCACTAAGTTTTTCTCCACTGTGTATGATCCATGGAAACTGCAGCTCAGAGTCACTCAAACTAGTTTATATGCATGGAATATGTCAAAACGGTTTATTTGTGAATGTACTCGAAGATTAACTTGGGAAGTCTTAAGGTAAGGATAATTTTCAGTGGGGAAAAATGACTACAGAATTGTATCAAAGGGTTCACCGTCCATCCAAATATGTGCTGCAATTCAAAGGTCACCATTCAACAAGCAGAAGCGGGACAAGCTGCACATCCTTTACCAGCCTGGATACATTTCTAGGTCCACAGAAAGCACAAAGAGCAACATTAGGAAAAAAGAGGCAAGGCCTAAGGAAATAAAACCCAACAGCACACGGACTGAAACCAACTTGCCTACAAAGAGTTTCGTCACTCTGCCTCTTCTTGTTTTTCAAGTCTATCCTAGTGATGGAAGAGCCAAAATCAAGGTCTTCTAAGTCATCCCAGTCTTCAGAACTCTTCACTGTTCTAGCAAGATGTCCCCATCTTCTCCTCGTTTTTGGGTTAAGTTCACCATTTATGTTCTCAGTACCAGCAGATGTTTTCTGTTAGAAAGGTTGATAAGAAACAAACCCACACATTTACACCATAAACCAGGTGACAGGAACAAAGAAGACTTTTTTTTCATGTCTCAAAGAATAGCAGCGTCAGTAGAGCTGTAACAACAGAATCCTGATCTTTCATTACAGATGCTACCAACGCAGTCTGTAGCCTGTGGACGTCACTGCCCATCTCCTCCATCTTGTAATCAAGTACCTTGCACTGGCAGAAGAATACATTTCTTAGGTCTCAATTCCAATTCTACATGCATGCTCATGTTTCCACAAGCTTGTGCCTGGACATTTATAACATGCATTTTTCTTGCAGGACAGCACCAGTAAAAATTTGTGTCTCTTCATCACCTTAAGCTCATTGGTACGTTTCAATCTTGTGTGACTCTGTATAAGGCCAGTACAGACCCTGCTGAGGACTGATCTCACAGCAGCAGCAGCATTCACACTGTCTGCTCTTGTCACCTGTCTTATGAATTATTTAATCTTACTATTTAGCTTAACACTTTTCTCCCTGGCATCAATCCCATTAATATTCTGACCACTGTATGTCCCTTTTATGCATATGAAATCAGTGTCATCCTTTAAGTTGTGCTTTACAACAAAGGAATCATAAAATAGGTTTGAGATGAGAAATGGATTTGCTTGGTTTATAGCAATTGGATTTAGATTTCAGTGGAGTAACTTCCAGTTTCTAGCAGAAACTTGTAACTATTCTCTGTTTTCATTTCCTGTCCTTCTACTATAGTACAAGAACCTTGAAAAAGCACAAGAAAAAGAAACACAATTAAAGAAAAACCAGGCAGTGTATCAGGATGTGTATCTTATGCCAGATGGACCTTTACCTGCTGAGGAACCTTATTGTGAATTGCAGGCAGAAGAACCTGGTTAGACTTGTCCTCCTGTAAGTAGTTAGTGTGCTCAGCCCCAGAGTTGTCAGTCTTATAGGGGTACACCAGGTGCTGAGAAGACTGGCTTTGCTGAAAAGGCCTTGACGAAATGCGGGCGTGAGGTTTCGAAGGGGGTTGTGCTGGAGGCACAGGCTTAATAAGCAGAGATGATTTATTATGCAGATCCTTTTGTTTCCCCAGTTCCTGAACACCCAGGGCATGCCCAACCTGGAAGTATGGATATCGAAGTGCCTAAAACATAACAAAGATGTTAAGATACAACTTAGGAAAACAAAGTTTTTGGTTTACCCTAGCACTATGTGACGGTAATTTCCTTTTTTCCTGGGGTGGGAACAGCATAAGACCCATCTCTCAACACTAGATCCTAATTAAAACAATCTACTTCAGAATAATGCTGCAACAGTAGAAAAGTTTCAAGAGATACACAATTATCAAACCCTCTGGGGAACTGCACAAAACAAAAGGCTCAGCAGAAGTAAGGTACTTAACCAGAGGTATGACACCTAGAGGCATGTTCTGCCCAGAGATGTTGTAGATGCCCCAACACTGGGTGTTTAACTAGGCTGGATGGGGCTTTGAGCAACCCGTCTAGTTGGAGGTGTCCCACCCCGTGGCAGGGGGCTTGGAACTAGATGATCTTTAAGGTCCCTTCCAACTCAAACCATCCTGCAGCTCTCCATTTCGTTATGCGCTGTCTCTTCATACGTGTGCGTGCACGTGCAAACACATGCACTCCTGTCATCACAGATTCAGCCATCAAGACCTGAATGACCCCACAGACAGCCCATCTCTTCCATTCTCCAGTCCCAACACTGAATCAAGTGAAAGAAATACGACCCTGATGAAAATTAGCTTCTCTCATTTTTGAAAGACATATTGGTAAAAACATCTTCATCCAACCTTACAAGTAATTAAGAAGTTGTCAGCAGAGGCAATTCATCTCTGCCCATCTTGCTCTTCCAGGTATACTCATCTTCACCTCCCAAAGACCTCTCACTGCAAAAAGCTGCTAAAAGCTCAGATTCCTCACCATATTTGTACCTTACTGTAAAACATTTGTTAATGGCTCTTAATACCAAATTACAGTCAGTACTTTTTGTTTTTCATTACCTTCGAGAGTTTGTAATCTATTTTGCTTTTCAACTGCTGTGATTAGCTTTAAAGCTTTTCATTACAATTTCTACTGAAAGTCTGATATAATCACAAAGGTTCAGCTACAGTCCTACTGAAGTCAGGTCAGATTTGAACCCAGAATCACAGCTGTTTTTCAAAAGGTGCCCTGCTCATTCCATTGGTTAGTACTAGCACCACACCACTGATAACCCGAAATCAGTGGTGACAGTCAACAGCATCAGGTGGACCATGAGATGGGCAATGCTGATGGCCTGGGCTATGATGATGTACAGGATGTTGGACATACTGACAAGGCAATCAAGCTGAGAGCGCCCTGCAAACCACCCTGCATGGGCCAGCTTTATCCAGGCAACACGGGGCTGGATGAGCAGACACTGAGCTGGCTGAAGGGCCAGGCCCAGAGCTTGGTGAACAGTAGAACAAAGTCTGGTTGGAGGCTGGAAGGTATCAGTATGTCCCAGATGTCAACACTGGGGCAAATACCGTTCAACACAATTAGTGACTGAAATTACCATTCATCAATTAGTGATGTGAGGGTGGTGCAGAGTGCACCCTCACCAAGTTTCCTGATGACACAAAACTGGAAGGAGTGGCTGATATACCAGGTCATGCTGCCATGCAGAAGGACCTTAACAGGCTGGAGAAATGGGCTGATAGGAACCTTGTCAAGTTCAGCATGTCTGGATCTGGGAAGGAACAAGCCCATACACCAGTACATGCTGGGGTCAACCACCTGGAAAGCAACTTTGCAGAAAAGAATCTGGTAGACACCAAGTTGAAGGTGAGCTACTGATATGCTCTTGCTGCAAGTAAGGCTAACAGCACCCTGGGCTGAATGAGCAGGAGTGTTGCCAGGAGGCTGAGGGCTGTCATCCTTCCTCTCTGCTCAGCCCTGGTGAGGACACCCCTGGAGTGCTGTGTCTAGTTTTGGGCTCCTCAGCAGAACAGAGACATGGACATAATGGAGAGACTCCAGTGAAGGGCCATGAAGATGATTCAGGGACCAGAGCATCTCACATATGAGGAAAGAGTACGAGAGGTGGGACTGTTCAGCCTGGAGAAGTGAAGGTTCAGGGAGATCTCACCAAAGTATACAAATACTGAAAGGGAAGGTGGAAGGAAGCTGGAGACAGGCTCTTTTCTTAGTGCCCAGCAACAGGATCAGAGGCAATAGGCACAAACACACAGGAGGTTCCCTCTGAACATCAGGAAACACCTTTTTACTGTGAAGGTGACTCAGCACTGGCACGGGTTGCCTAAGGCAGGCTGGGTGGACCAGATGACTTTCAGAGGCCTCTTCCAACTTCAACTATTCTGTGATTCTGTGGTGTGTATCAATACCAATGAAAGAATTCCACCACAGCTTTCAGCTCTACATCCTACCTTGGCTCTGCTGCTATTGACAGTGACTGCATTAGACTTAGTTCAGGTGCAGTCACACTGCAGTCACACCTTTGATCACTAAGCACACACCCCATGCAGCTGAGTCACACACAAAAGATTGATTAATCTCTTTCAATTACTCCCCTTTGTCTTCTAAGTTGTTCTTGGCTTCTGTTCTTCTCCCTTGTAGGAACTGCAGCTCCAAGCAACTGTTAAACAACTGTCTATAAAAGGTGCCTTCCACTGAAAGGAGTGTCACATGCAGATGTGAGGAGAAGAAAACAAAACCAAACCTGACTAGCTGTTGGCCGCTTTTTTGGGTCCCACTGCAGCATGTCTCTCATGAGCTGCACAGCTTCACTGCTAGCATTGGGTATGAGGCTTTTTAGGTTGTTAGGTACACACTGAGGCCAGCGAAAATTCATGGAGGCTGAAAGTTGGTAGCCTTCAGGCCAGTCGTTCTGGAAAAAGGAGATTTCCAATCACAAGGACAGTTCAGCTGTAAAATACCATCGAGCCTAAGTACACTAGCATATATTCTCCTATCAGTAATAGACTGTACCCAGCTGACTCTAGACTATGTGAAAGATTTCACTAGGAATTTACACCTCAAACCTCTGGTGAGAGGCAAGTCTTACTTTACATCCAATCAAGTCAAAGGCACAAATGGAATCAGGAGATAGGAGTCTTGCCATCATTCCAATTTTTAACCTCTTAAACCATAGCTTTATATGCAACCTGCAAGAGAAAATATAATTTCTGCCCAATGAAACCACAGTCTAATGACTCTGCTGCTCAGGGGTTTACTTCTCCTCTTCTAAATGTCAGGTTTTATAGCATAATTACATAATGCTTATTCTGCACTAAAATAAGTTATAATTTAGTTTACTCTATCTGAGATCAATACAATAGTAATAAGTGTGGAAATTGATTATTTTTATTCTTACTGCTACTGTGCCACTCTGTGTTGTAGAACACTTGTAGTATTACTGCAGTGTGGAATATCACTTTAGCTACCTTCTTTGGCGTCCCCAAGACTTGGCAAATTTTGAATATAGTATCAATTTCACTGGCGCCTGGGAAGAGAGGCCGCAGTGTGTAAACTTCTGCCATTATACAGCCGACAGCCCAAATATCTATTGGAGAACTATAGCTGGTGGATCTCAGAAGGACCTCAGGAGCCCTGTACCTGTAAGAGTGAGGGGAAAAAAAAAAATAAAATCCCAACAATCCACACAATTCAAACAGACATACACACAACCATTCAGCTCTTCCTTCTGTGAAGAGAAATCATCCCTTGAAAACCTCCTATGCTACACGTAAGACTTCATTTTCTTCTAGAATGAAGAATTAAAACCTACATATAATCTCTTGTAAGCTCTCTTACACCTTCCTGACATGCAGCAATCCCACATGTCCCACCTCCTCTACCAGCATCCCTCTTTGTTCCTCTGCTGCTGCCATCTGTAAATTGTCTCATACTACCTGAAGCTTTTTAAATTATGCCAAGCTTAAATAAGTTTCTTAAAGAGAAAGCATCAAAAGCAGTATGACAATCAGCACCAATTTGATACTTCTCTAAAGGCTTGATTTCAAGTTTCACACAATGCAGGCAAATACTAGCACTTACCATCTTGTGGACACATAATCAGTGTAAGGAGGTCTAGATCGGATTTCTCGGGCTAAGCCAAAGTCTGCTATTTTCACAAGTTCTGGTCCCATGCAAAGGAGATTTTCAGGTTTCAAGTCTCTGTGAAAGAACCCTAAAATTCAAAGGAAATATTGATGTCCATTGCAATGCCATCCCCAGCTGTAGCCTCTATTTTCCACCTGGATTGTTTGCTTTAGTTCTTATTGCTGCAGCTTGAACAGCAGAACACAAAGTCTTATGTGATCAACAGCACTAGTCAGTGTAACAGTTGTTCTGTCAGACTGTGAAGAGCAGAATATACAAGTTGATTCGCTTACAACAGTTCAGAGCATTCAGTCAGAGAGCTCCCTTTTAGGGCACACTTCTTCAACATAAAAGGATTTACACCATTTTAATGTTAATTTCATTCTAATTGTCTTGGAAACTGTGCAATGAAAACATCAAAAAATTACTTCAAAAGTTCTTTTAAACAAATTAAAACATGAGGTAATTCTTTCACATTTTGAAACTTCTTTTTAAAGGTTTAGGTTGGATATGAGGAAAAAATTCTTCCCTGAAAGGGCTGTCAAGCACTGGAACAGGCTGCCCAGGGAAGTGGTTGAGTCACCATCCCTCCATGTGTTTGAAAGTCGTGTCAATATGGTGTTTAGGAAAATGGATTAGCAGCAGACTTGCTTGAGTTAGATTAATGGTCAGACCTGATGAACTTAAAGGTCTTTTCAAACCTAAATGTCTTTGAACTTTGTTTCCATCCTCAGTCTGGAAAACTTGCCTTTATGCTTCATTCCTGCAGGCATCTAAGACTCTGTCTCCTATACACAACCCCTTCTGTAGTACCTTACTAGAGTTCTGTGACCTCCTTCTCAGAGACCTTCCAACATGCTTAGTTTTGTCCATGGCCTTGAATATGCTCCCACAGAGAACGCAATAAACATGCACAGAGGACATCGTCCAGCGTCAATGTATTAACTTTCGTTTGTTAGATTAACGCATGACAGCATTAAAAACATTGTGCTGTACATTTCTACCAACCAGCAGCTTATGTCCTTCCTGGGGATATTAAGTAGATATTCTGGTGCCAGACTAACTTCTGCCTCTTTATGGAAGGTATCAGACAGAGCAGTCAACATTGGTTTTAGCCTTTAGTACCACCACTTCTGTATTTTGCTGCACAGACATGCAATGCACCAACAGAACGCTTTTGAGGCAATTTATTTCACAGTAAACTTGTGAAAAAGCAATCAATTAAGTGTTCAAATATGAAAAGATGCTTGACGTTTGGGTGAACAAAGAACATAAAAAAAATACTTGCTTTAATTAAATTGCTGTGTCATACAGGAGCAGAATAGAGAAATAAGAGAGGGGGAAAAAAACTTCATGTAATTTTTCTAAAACTGTTGGGACACACAGACTTATACTGTGAGCCACATGACCATCAACACCATGCTGTCAGGCTTGCCATGAATTTCCTGACCTATCTAACTATGGAATTGCAACATGGCAGAAATACCAGTCTAGTGTGTAGCAGGTCAGTCAACAAGACAGTTTTGACACAGAACTGTTCGCTCTTCACAGCAAGTTAAATACAGTAAAAGGTATTCTGAAAGTTTGTAATCCGTCTGACAATCTGCTTAAAAAAGGTGGCTTAGATTTTTTGCAAACAAATTATATGATTTTTCTAGTTTCAGGTGTTTTCTGTGTCACTGGGACAGACTGGAATTTCTACCGTGGTTCCAGAAGAATAGCCAAGCCCTGGCAGAAGAGAGAATAAAGCCATTAGCTTGAAAACGTTTTGCAAAACAAAGTTAAATGTGTTCTTTGAACAAACTGATATCCTGGCACCACAAGCCTTTCACTTCCAGGACTCTGGCCGCTGATTTTAGTGCTCTTACAACAACTCTGAGAGCTGACCAGCAGCACACATCACACTGTATTTATCAGGTAGAACTGCAGAGGACAGCAAAACACAGTGAGGAAGTTACCAGTAAAATAAGCAAATTTTTTAATTATAGTTGAAGGGTCTTGTTACTACTGGCCGGCACACCAGCTTCAGCTTTTATCATTATTGTAAAAGTTAGTTTGGAAAGCTAAACAAAAGCTGTTTGTCACTCAGATTTTATTACTTAGAGAATATGCATTTTATTCACATAGCTGATCTGTGTGTACCTTGAGAAAAGAGTAATTCTTCCTTTATACAGAATCACAGGGGACCTTATCTCAGGGACCTGTCAAGGAATGTGCCCATTAATATCTCCAAACTAAAATATCAGTCAACTATAAAATATGGATATTTTCAGTAATCTGAATCTCTCATATGGTGCCAATCTTTTGATCAATCCCTGCACTAATTTAGTAATGTAATTGTACTTATACTCATCTCAAAACTTACACAGACACCATCTTGCTCTAATTCAAAATGTTTACAGCTAAAACATAACCTACCATGCTTATGAATAAATGCAAGCCCTTGCAGGATCTGATACATAATATTCCTAACTGTAGATTCAGGAAACAGTTTGTTTCTGTGGGATAAAAGAAAAGGGAAGAAATAAATCTTAATGATTAAGTTCACACATTAGCTTATCTAATGAAAAGACAAAAGGTATCAATGATAATAAAACTGATAGATATATTTTAAGCACTCTCATGAAGTTTATCTCTCTCAAAAAAATCTACACAGTATTTGCAGAACTGCCACATTTCATTACAGTAAGACTATGTGGAAACATGTTAAGACTATGTGAGACAGTGAACTAAAAAAAGTGGGAAAAAAAAAAAAGAAAATAGCCAAACCTTAACATGTACAGGTCATGAGGCACGCTCCTCAGGACAGCAAGGGTTCATGTTAATTTAGTGCTTCTCATGCACCCTTTCTTCTGGCCTCTCTTCCAGAGCACATACAAGCCATACTTTTGACTTGCCCTTGTCATTATCCAACAGCTGATGTGCTACTTCCTTCTTTTCTGTTAGCTAAGAAAAACAGTCCCATCTGCTACCACTGAAAACAAGAGGCTTTTCTCCCCTTAATATTCAGGTGAGTAGATCAGCCATGGCAGGTGGTTTAATAATAGTCTCTTTTACCAAGAGAGGATTCTGACCAAATGGCTCTGTACCAGCTGCCTCTGCAAACGCCAGAACACGAATTTTATTCAGAAAGAGCCAAACAGTGAATGAAGAATATGGCTTTGGCCTTACTCAGTTTCCTGAGTTGATTCCTCTCAAAAAAACTGACCATAACATATTTCAGAAGTGAGATCAGCCACTAGAGTCAGCTTTTCATAGTTCCTTGCTTATTTTTTTAATTACAGCAGAAAGAGTTCATATTTCCTCTGACTCTATGATTCACAGAAAGAAAATGGCTTCCTCAGAAAACTCCAAGTAGGGAGCTATTTTACCCAAAATTATCCTCTGGAGGATGCTATCATGGCCCAAAGGCTAAAATTAACACTTCATTAATGTTCCAGCAAATATGAAAAGCTGTATTTTATTGAGAATGATGATGAATAAAACAGGCAGTCTTTGGACATGTCAGTCCAACCTGCAAGGAAAAAAAAAATCCTAGAAGCAATCCAGAATTTGACCCCTCATGTTTAGTGTCTTAACCATTTTTTATTTATTCATTTATTTGAGGAAGCCATAAGAGAAGAGGTGGTGATACCATCCCTTTAATAGAAAAAGCACTGCTGGTTGGAGTACTTGCCTGGAAATCAAAAGTTCTAGGTTCAATGCCTCTTCAGTATGAGCGCTGTTAGAAGTCCACAGCTCCTAACTCTCAAAAGAGTTCCCTACTTATCTACCAGGCGAATATGGGAAGAAACACTGGAAACGCTCACTCAGCTGTTTGGGATATGCTCCACAGGAGTCACAGCTCTTACTGCAGCACACAGCTTTAAGCCATAGCGATCTAAACCTAAAGAATGACCCAAAGCCCTCTGAAAAGTAAGGGGTGTTTAAAGCACATTATGCAAGTAATTAATTTATATCAGGAATGGATGGTGCTGTTACATACCTTTCTTTCATTAACTGATAGAGATTTTCCTTCATGTATTCAAACACAAAATACAGATGATCATTTTCTCTGATAACTTCTTTCAGCTTTACGACATTAGCATGGTTTAATTTCTTCAAAGACTAGAAACAGAAAACAGAAACAGGATTTTGCAAGGGTTTTACTATAATGAAAAAGTAACAAGTGCTTCACTGATGCAGAAGACTTGGCTTTGACAATTCTTCAATATTTTAAATGATCAGACAGCTCTGAGAACAAAAAACAGATCTCCACATATTACGAGACACATACACAGTATATGTATCAATTTAGTGTGCCAGTCATTCAAAAGCCAGCCCTCTGGCACCACAGCAGCCACCAAAACAACTGCATTTTCTCTGTAAGTAACTTCCTACTGGCAGAATTCGTACTCTTCTTCTACTTGCACCTTTACCAGGTAATGCAAAAGCTGCATGCACATGCCAAGGAAACAAAGGCATCCATCTGCAGCTTCCCATCAGCAGGCAGGGCCCAGGCATCTCCAGGCCAGCATGCCTCCATCACCTGCGACAGTCACTTGGGATGACAAAAGCCACCATTCCGCACACCCCCTTCCTCCTCCTTCCCCCAGATTTATTGTTGAGAGGTGGGATTTCCCTCTGTCCCAGCTGTGTCCCCCCCAGCCCCCTGTCCAGCCCTCGCTGATGACGGAGTGTGAAAACCGGAAGGCTTAATGCTGTGCAAGCACTGCTCAGCAGTAACTAAAAAAATACCCCGTCTTATCAACACTGTTTTGGTCACAGCTCCAAAACACAGACCCCTACAAGCTGCTATGAAGAAAAAGAACTATATCCCAGCCAAGCCCAGTGTGCTCAGCTCTTCATTCTCCATTCTTTTTAGATTTTCTGTTTATTCCGCATTCATTCTTGCTGTAGCAACACTGTTCCAACACATGGTACTGTAAGAAAAGTGACCTAGGCTTTCTGCATGTTTGCAACAGTGATAGCAAGGACTAGAAATTAAGGGAGGTCCTTAGAGCATATCCCCAGAGCTTTCCTGGTGTCAGAATCTCATGCTGCATGTCCTCTCCCAAATCAACTACCCAGAAACAACTGCATGTACAAAAGCAACTGCTGTGCACAGGGCACGTGTTCCCAAGTTCTGAAGACAAACGCCAACCAACTCCAGGTTCTGTGACAGGAAAGCCCTCATTCACACACCACTCACAGCCAGGAGGAAGCAGCTCTCCACAGTCAAAAGATTTTTTGTAACACTTGAGAATTTTATTCAGGATTTTTCTAAGACTACAGACAAGCTGTTTGAATGCAGAGCCAGGACACAGAATTGTAATGCCATATGTCACAGCTTATGTTGAGGGTAAGTTCTGACAGGTATGGAGAGAATTTGATGTTACCATAGAACATGACAGGGATTGTCTAATTTAAAGTCAACCACTGAAAGAGACAAGTACCTTAACCTCTCGAAGGTTCATGCATTCCTCCCAGGAATAAAACTTTCTCTTCATTCTACAATAGTAGAGGGGAAAAAAAGATTAACACGTGATCAGCATTGGCTGGTGTTAGACCTACAAGTCTCATTACAACTCAACAATTCAGTTCTTCCATCAAAATATAAGGTGTTATCTTTTTTCTCAAAATACATCTGTAGACAAGATACACTCTAACAGAATTTAAAATCACTACTATTACAGAGGACTGCCTTTTTCATATATCTCTGTATCTCTGCATCTATATATGTCTATATCTTGCTGCAAAAATTTCAGAGCCTTCAACAAGTCAGGGTATGCTATTTTTCTTTCCAGTATACAATGTGGTGGAGACTAACTGCAAAAAGAACAAGAGTTACGACAGTTATGAAAGCTCACACTACGTTTTGAAACAAAACTAACGGAGATCAAATTATTTCATTTCACTGTCTCCAATTCTATCTTATTCTTCTTGCTCCTCTTCTTTCTACTTTGATTTCTCTGTAATTTTGACACCTTTCTCCTCTAAGTTGTTTGTATTCCTTCATTTTTCAGTGACCACTGCTCCCCACATTTTCCTCTCCCTTGGAAGCTGCATCTATCATGCCAACTGCTTTTTGAAATCTGCTTTTCCAAGTTTATAAGCAACTCTGCTCTAACAGAAACAAACAGGGTGGCAGATCTGTTTTCTCCCAAACCAGAATGTGACTTTGAACACAGGACTGCGTGTAACATATGGTCCTATTTGTTGATGACGCATTTTTAATAGAACTCAGTTCTTTTACACGTAACTCTGTGCTTTAGGGTCACAGGACAAAGGCTCACATGTGCACACACACAGAAAAGCAAAACTAAACTTACAAAAGCACCCAACTGCTTAGAGTCTGGGTTTCAGAGGGAGTTAGGCAACCTTTGAAGATCTGAGTCTTTGTCAGACTTTAACAATAATTCAGTATTACTCGCTATCGTAGCAAGTTTTCAGTTTGAAATCAGCTCTTAGAATAATTTAAGACCTACAAGCCGTTCATCTTGTGAAGGGGTCTAGATTATTTTTTTGTTTGTTTAAGCAGTGTTTTTCCATTACTGTCTTATGCATTCAGCCACCAGAGGCCATTTATCTTCTTAATAATGGATTGGCACTAACGTGTAAGCTCCAGAGTACTATCTGCAGGTTTCTTCTGAAGTTACTGAGTTTCTACCATGTTGCATAAATGAAAGTCAAAGGTGCTTTTGGTAAGATTTGATACAGCAAAAATACCTTCAGCACAGAGGACTCAGAAAGCTGCTCAAGCCAGCTGTTGACTGTTCACACAAACCAGCATTGTACATACAGAAAGCTCTTTTGACAAGCCTGTCCCTGGGTCATGGATGTGCCTCAGGAAGGTGCCTGCAATGCTTTACAGCTGTCTCTGAACACAACCAGGACAAATAAGCCATTTACAAACTGAGGTCACTGCTGAAGTGGCACAGAAAACCACGTGGATTTCTCAAGGAATTTTAAGGAAATCTTAGGCTGAAAAGACGAATACATAATAGCATACAAAGATAGAGATAATGGACAATGAGATCCGTTGTGTTACTTATCACTGCAGGATTAACATTATGCTGAAAATCAGACCATGGAATTCATCATGGAATTCATGGACCATCAGTTCCATGTTAACTGCACGGAAGGGGCTGCAGATTCCAGAGCAGCACTGCAGAATACTCTAAACTGTACACATAATACGTTTGATTGCACACAGGAGCAGAGCACTGTTACAGTAAGCCTGTATATCTCACCCTCTTAGCTTCTGCCAGGGCTCTGGAGGATACAAGGATCTTGAGCTTAGCATCCTGCCCCAATACAACTCCAAACACAAATGTCGAGTGGAATGTGAAGTACTGAAACCAGCACAACCAAGTGAAGTGGACCGTAGAATGGAAAAACCTGGACCATCCACTGCTAAGCAACAAATGAAAATACTTACTTTTTAATGGCTATTAGCTCTCCAGATTCAATGCTTCTCCCTAGGAGGACAGAGCCATAGGTCCCATCACCGAGCTGTCTGATAGTTGTGTACCTATTCATGATGAGGATACTTTAGCTGCAAGCGCATTTCAGTCCTTGGTGTTTCCTGTGCTTCTCCTCCGAGTGTAACCAGTTCTTTCTGTGGCAGCATAAATATAGAGCACTCAGGACAGTGTGAACAGTTGCAGGAATCATGTTTTCAAGACTTAGCCTTCGGTCTGAAAGCACAGAACATAATACGTTTCATTTCTGTACCCTTCTGAGATTGGTTGTTTGCAGATTCTATTCTCCTCCGAGAGATCATGCCTGTAAGCTTCACACCAACACTTGGCTTGGTTTCTCACCAGAAAGGGCCAGCCTGGACCTGGGCATTACCTGGCCATGTTCCGCAAGTTCACTCTTACCCTAAAGCTAGAGGTAATTTACAGCAGGCTTGCAGGCAGCCCTAACAGGAGAAACTTTGACTAAAAGCAGAGCATAAAGTCCCATAGGTCGGTGAAAAAAGTTTTTTATAAAAAACTGCCAAAGCATGACAGTAAGATAGGAGGGAATCTCTTCTAGCCAAATTATCAGACAGGCAGGTCACCATCTCACAAATTACACTGGCATGGTTAAACCAATTTCCTGACTTTCCACAAGCTCCTATGCTAGAGATATTGCCAGAGGTATTCCCTTAAACAAAGTCTGACTAGGAAGAACATTCCATTCATGTCAAGGTAAGACCCAATGTGTTTCACCACAGCAGCCCTACATATCAATCAGTCTCTGAGGCAATGGCTACATCAGATTATCTATCTGCCCTTTTGTCCTGACACTGCATGAACAACAGAATACCAGATAATAAAGGTAGGCAACAAAATAAGTCACAGATAGCAAAAAAAGTTCTTATTCCCTCATTTAATCTAAGTGCTGCTAGTATTTCCTACACTTCAGTTTAGAATAAATGTGATGTATTATATGTAAATTAACCATACATCTGGAATAAAACAAAATCCCCCTGCAGTGAGGGTTTGGTCCCTGCATTCTCTTTTTCTCCAGTTCTAAGAGGACAGCAATATTCATGGCTGGGAAGTTTTGCCTTCTGTAACCTGCACGTAAGCAGCCTTAAGTCTCTCCTCCAGCTTGCCTTATTTCACAAAGCCAAATAATGATTTTAAAAATAATGAGGTTACGTTGCTGGAAGTCTGAACTGACATCAGTGCAGAACCACAACCCTGTAGATCCAAGATGGTGTGAAGATCCTCTGTTTTCAGCCTTTCAGGCCCATAAGCCCCAGTAATACTAACACAGGAATGAATAAAAATCAGGAAACATGATCTTAATACACCTTTTGCCAATTATACACATCATGTACAAAAAAGAAACAGCATGTCTCTGACACTATCTTAGATGCTGGATAATGTCTCAGCGAGGCAGGAGAACTTGTCCTCTAGCAGTACCTGTTTCTCTCCATACACTCCTACAGAGGACCACAACTGAGCACCTTAAATTAGAGACTTCAATCCACCACTTTGTACAGCTTGCCAAGGAACACAGAGCCTGTCCGTAAGAATGGCATTTTGGAGCACCACTTTCTTTTTGGCTGGTTTTCAGGCTGTGCACCTGCATAGCAAAAAGCTCTGTTTGGTCATGTTCTGCACCCAGGTTAAAAAGCTTGGGTTACTCCAACTGGTCAATGGCAGGATGGCAACTCGGCCACCTTGGCTCCCAGGTCTTTATTCAGATCCCTGACGAAAATTTCAAACAACAAAGCCTTGCACAGTCTCCTAGTCTGACAACCTAACATTTATTAGTATCCAAACAAGTTTATGCATTAACTTCAAATCGAAACAGATGGGTCTTGTGGGTTTTTAAGCACATACTCTCCCTAATGACAGGATTCTGAGATTGTAATCGCAACAGATGCAATGGCTCAGAATTCATGGGCCATCATGCTGCTCACGGCTTACCACTCGCTTATCCCCTCCCTGGGGACTGTGACCGCAGAGCAGAGGAGCATCTTTGCCTCCTGTCTGATAAACACAGCACCCAGAAGATGCGGAACACTGGCAGCGCGTGACATTGCTAGTAATAATCACCCGTGGCTGTCATGGGTGGATCGTTTGTCTGATGTCTCTTGAAGAGATGAAGTGGTGAACACTGCCCGCTTCTTACCGGGGATACTAATTCAAGCCCCTCTCCACAGTCACTGATTTTAAAAACACTTGTCAGAAACCATCTTTGTAATTCCAGCTCTGCTATCAAACGCAACCAAAACAGACAAACAAAATATTTTTGAGGCATGAAAGGGAAGCAAAGAACCTAGAGAGGAAAAAGCAGTCAGAAGACACAGAGTTCAGTGACGAATGCATGTTAAAAAACATGCCAGGGTGCACAGAAGTTAAGATGGCTCCTATGGAAGCATAAATCCACCTGTATGAAAATCCACTGAACAAAAATTAAAGCAAGCCTTCTTTGGTTAATCATATCAGTACCACTTCTTGTTAGCTTAATAGTGGAGTTGGTTCTAAAAATCTGTTTCACTCTGCAAGATTTATGTTCTGTCCTTATCACTTGATATCGATCATGTTCAACTGTGGGAATAAACTAAATGTTACAGCCTGCACACCTAAGTAGAATCACACTGAATCACTGAAAAGAGCACATGAGTCTCTGACAAGCAGTTTGCAGAGCTACACCATCTACAATTTAGTCTAGATTCCAGTCTAGGACCACAGTCTAGGCAAATTCACACCATAGGATACAAATGCAAACCATAAAATTGCCTTGGGGTAAAGGAGGGTGTCGATACTAATAGAAAAATAGTAAAAGCCTTATGTTCACCATACTCTAACATCGTGTTCCAACTCTATCTCGTCTACATCCATTTTTTTTCCCACAGAAATCAACCAGCAAAGCTCCTTTAAAAGGAAGCCTAATTAACGTATCAAAACTATTTTCTGACTGTAAGTATAACCCAAACTTAGCTTCCAGCAAGTATCTGCTCCCGTCTGAAGGGCTGTAGTGCCAAGAACTGAAAGTGAAACTGTCTCACACTCTGACAAAGCTGAGACACGCGAGCAGTAAACAATCAGCAAGTACCTTTTAATTATTTTCTGTGCTTTGGCAATGACCTGAAGGTGTTGCCTGTGGGATGCACAGAGAAAGGCGTGGTTTAAAGCCGCGGGCTTCAGTCGGCGTTGTCCCGCAGCCGCTGTCTGTGTTTGGGGGTGAAGGCTCGGGAGATGCCCCCTCAGCTGAGAGCCGAGGCAGGAG
>NW_008607910.1:0-8853 GCF_000691845.1 Merops nubicus
CGGAGCCCGATCGCTGCTCCCCCCGGCCTGGACAGCCGCCGCCATCTTCTGCCCCTGGGTTGTGTCCCCGCGCTGTCGTGGTTTGCCTTCCGACCGGCCCAGGACAGTCGTGTGTCTTCTGTTGGCAGCGGGCTTGAACCCGGTCAGCCCCTCACCAGTGCTCTGCCTTAGCAAAAGGAGAATCTGGAAGTTCCTGATGAAGTGCACGCTGCAAGCCTTCCAGAGCTTCCCAGAGCAGCGAGGAGGAGTTTCCCTCTTGAAGAGCCGTGTGTGCTGTCCCTTGGCAGTCAGGCTGCAGCACAGGGCCTGGCCACCCTGTGCTTTGGAGTGTCTCTGGCTCCCCGTGGCTCACCAGCAGGCATTTTCCATCAGCCCTCCATCCCATCAGCCCTCCAACCTCCAAGATCAATCCCAGCTGCATTTATGTCAATGAAAGGGGCTGGTGACAAGCTGGTGGGTTCTTACTGAAGGGAAGCTGTAGTCCACCCAAGATCCTGTAGTTTTTCTATTTTATATTGTAGTTAGCAAGTGAGAAGAAAGCCATCCTTCTCTTAAGTTTCTCCTAAAGTGCTGCAGGCACAGCCTGGGAACGGGAAATGCACTTTGCAGTCACATGTTGTATTATATATATCTAAGCATGGATGAAAGCCAGTAGCTACTTTCTATAGAATCATTAAGGTTGGAAAAGACCTCCAAGATCATCGAGTCCAACCATCAACCCAAAACTACCATGACCATTAAACCATTAAACACACGTTTTTTCAACACCTTCAAGAGATGGTGACTCTTCCACCTCCCTGGACACCCTGCTCCAAAGTTTCACCACTCTTTCAGTAAATAAATTCTTCTTCATATCCAACCTAAACCTCCGCTGGCATAACTTGGCCTCATTTCCTCTTGTCCTATCTCTAGTTAATTTGGAGAAGAGACCAACACTCACCTCACTACAATCTCCTTTCAGATAGTTGTAGAGCACAATAAGGTCTTCCCTTAGCCTTCTCTTCTCCAGGATAAACAATCCCAGTTCCCTCAGCCGCTCCTGATAAGACATGTTACCCAGACCTTTCACCAGTTTTGCTGCCCTTCTTTGGACCTGCTCCAGCACATCAATATCTTTCTCATACTGTGAGGTAGACTTATACAAAGCTTATCTTCCTAGGCTTTACTTCCCATGCAATTCACTGTTCTTGACAAACAATTATTGTTCAGTGCTACCAGCCCATGGAAAGCAGGCAGTGGACATGTACTTTGGTGTAGATGCTGGCATGGGTGCCCTGCCTGGAAGTGTCCTCACACTCAATTCTGGGCTTCCCACACCTTAGGGAACAGCTGTCTGCTAGCCTGGTGCAACCTGGACAGTGCTGAGAAACCAAACTGTCTCTACAAGTGCTGTAGTCCTTGAGGGCTGTAGGGAGCCAGGGGAATAGTAGAGCTGAAGGACTGACTCTTGAGTAGGGAAGAGGTATGTGGGATGCACTGCTTTCTTGGAAAGATACTGCTCTGGTACAAGGACAACAAGAAAAACCTTTAAAAAAAAATCATTTTTCCAAAAGGCGGGGCACATCTTCTGTGAGACTTTTTCTAATGAAGTTGAGGTTGCTATGCTCAGCAAGAGGACAGGAGGGCAACAGCCTTCAGCTTAATGGTGACTACAGGTACCTGGACAGTAATATCGATGAAGCTGGGCCCACCAGCAAAGGGCTTTTTTTCCAAATAAAGAACAGCAGCTAAAATTAAGATGCCTGTTTTATTTTGTGGTGCTGTAATGATACTTCTCCCATTTGTGCCAAAACTCACCATAAAGCTTGGCAGACACTTAGCCGGTATTTAAAATTACCGATAAAGAAAACTCTTCTAACAGGCAGTCTTAGCTGACCATCTGGCATGTTATAATGGGATTTATGTTCAAGTTTATGGCAAGACCTGATGGATACAGCACAGTCAGACACTGGAAGACTATTACAAAAGCCACGTCATATGCACTCATCAAAAGGAAGCCTGAAAATTACATTACAATTAAATGCAACTCAGGGAAGGAAAATATGGCAAACAGTTGTATGGAAGTACCTCCTATGACAGGTGCTGTTGTGCAGGATGCTGTTGGGTGGCAAGGAGCTCTGGGCATGAAAGGGCTCATGAGGAGTTAAGAGGAGGGTGGTGATGCCAGGCAGCACCAAAGGTTAGCAGTGAGGCAGCTGGGACACTGCAGGCCAGGAGATGAAGACAGCACCCTCATGAGCAGCAGGAAAAGAGGAGGAGGTGGGACTGACTTCAAGGATAGGAGCTGCTTGCAAGAGACAAGGGACCTTGGGGTCCTGGTGGACGACAAGCTCAATATGAGTGAAGAATATGCTGCTGTGGCAAAGAAAGCCAACAAGATGCTGGGCTGCATCAACAAGAGCATCACCAGCAGAGATAAAGAGTCATTATCCTACTGTACTCAGCTCTTGTCAGGCCACACCTGTAATACTGTGTTCAGTTTTTTGGTCCCTGCTATACCAAAAAGATGTGGACATGCTGGAGAGGGTCCAGAGAAGGGTCACAAAGATGATCAAAGTACTGGGAAGCTGCCATATGAGGAAAGGCTGAGAGAGTTTGGTTTGCTCAACGTTGAGGAAAAAAGGCTCAGGGCACACCTTATCACCATGTTCCACTATTTAAAGTGTGGCTACAAAAAAGAGGGGGGCTCCATTTTTACAAGGAGTTACATGGAAAAGATAAGGAGTGACAGTTACAAGTTGCTCCTGGGGAGATTCCGATTAAACACAACAGGAATTTTTTTCCACAATTAGAACAATCAGCCATTGGAATAAACTCCCCAGGCAAGTGGTGGAGTCTCCAGCTTTGGACAATTTTAATGTTCGGCTTGACAAGGTGCTGGAATATCTTGTCTAGACAGTACTTTTGCCAAGAAATGTTGAACCAGATGATCCTTGAGGTGCCTTCCAACAGAATATTCTATGATCTTTATGAGATGCAGATTCGGAGCATATATATGTATATATATATATATTTGCTTCCTCAGTGAATGT
This sequence comes from Merops nubicus, assembly GCF_000691845.1. Classification (NCBI taxonomy): domain Eukaryota; kingdom Metazoa; phylum Chordata; class Aves; order Coraciiformes; family Meropidae; genus Merops; species Merops nubicus. The sequence goes on from NW_008607910.1 coordinate 3,033, forward strand.
TTTAAACAGTCTGACCGTTGTTCATACTGTATTGTCTAAAGAATAAGGAACGTTAACGTTACCACAGGAGGTCACTGTTGTGCTGTATATATGTGTATCTGGCAGACTGATGAGCACAATCATTCCACTTTTGAAAAGATGTCCTTAGCAGCTTACACAGGACTGACAGTGGCCCAGGGAAGGAGCACAAAATTACATTGCCAGTAGCTATTTTTAAACCTATGTTTGCTGGTAAAACCAATGCCTTTAGGTGTGGCCTCTGAGATTCTTGTACCTAGGTGAGTACTGTGTATATATTGTCATGAAACTGTAGATGGCTTAACTAAGGAGAATAAAATTACTAAAATTGAGGAGCATATAAGAATTCCTATTGAATACATGGAACCTCCTTGCTCTTCTATCCAGGATGCCCCTGAGTTTAACCTCTGACAATCAAATGGTGTCTGGCTTACTGTCAGGAGTGCTTGCAAAATACAGGGTAAACATCCAGGAATGGCTACTGCTGGTTTTTGTAGCCAAAGAACCTGTAGCGCTTGAGCAAATAAAAGGTTTTACCCAGTTAGCAGAGCTCTGTGCCGTAGCATTAGCTCTTAGAAATGGTGCACAGGGCATATACGCTGATTCCTATGCTGTATGGGCTAATGCTACACAATGGATGGGGAAATTAGGCAAATTCCCTGTATATCTCAATATATAGGGAAGGGAATATTAGGAGCAAATATAAGATATTGACAACTGTCATGTTATTACTATAGAGCATGTAGCAGCACTCTTGAAAATGATGGTATTTACCTAACCAGTATGCCTTTTTCTGCATTGAGTGCTGAATGAATGAGTGAATTGGACACAATGGAGCACATGACTCACATCAGCTGACCAATTACGGAGAAACAGGCAGATCATATAGTGACACCTAGTGGACTTGATATTGAAATTAAGGATTCTTGTGTCCAAAGTCAACAACAAGCAAACCTTAGTGAAGGAGTTGTTTGGGATACTGGGCAAACAGTCTATTTCAGACTCACAGCATGTACCTCCAAGGGGTGAAAATTCATAACAACCACGGTTGAAGCAGTGAACAGTGTGAATAATGTTTACCTTGCACACACTGCATCCAGATTGCAAACTGTCACATAATTAAACCAATGGCTTTCTATACAGACAGTGTCACTAGAGATACAGTCAGATAATAGATCACATTTTAAAAATAAATCAATACAGGAAAGGTGTCTTGGGGATGGAGGTAGGTGGACTTTACACTTATTCTATTGACCTCAGAGTAATGGTGTAGGAGAAAGATAAAGTAGATTGCATTAAAAAAAAAAAAATCAAACTGCATATAGTGGCACTAACTGAGGAAGAAACTTACAGGAGGTCATGCAATTCTTAAAGTCCTGACAAGGAGCAACTTATAGCCCACTGTATAAAGGTTTTGAACAATATCCTGTGCTGAACCAGCACCAGCAGGATGCTTTGAATGTTTCAGTGTGGCATCCAGGTGATCAGGTGACAATTCAGCACCTATTGCTTGGAAAATGCTGTTTTACCCTGCAGTGCTTTTGAGGGAAAAGAGCATAGGAAATTGCAGATAGGATGGGAGTGAAATTTGTCATTAGTCTTGGATATAGTCCCAGACATAAGTCTTCTTTCTCACTCCCTAGGAACCACTGACCTCCTGGACAGAGTGAAAAATGCCATTTGACCTGCATGCTATGGAAAGTGCCCATCTAGTAAGTCCACTAAATATTCTCTGGAACTTCGTTAGCACTTCATGTAGGGCGGTGTTATCACCAGAGAGAATGTTGACATCTAGAAAGTCAGAATACTTCACGTGTCAAACAATTCTGACCCTTATGTTGAGAACTCTAGGATGCTATTAAAGAGATGTTGATGCACTATTCAATATTCAAGCAAATCTACAGGTGATGGTAACCTCTTCCATGACATGCAGTGTGAGGCCAAATATACTCAAAACCCACCAGTGGGATAGCAAGAATCAGAGTATCTGCCTGACTGCCCATACCCACCTTAAATTTACTTAAAAATCTGTATCTGGGAACCCAGACTTAGATGGAGAAGCAAATATGTTATGCAGGAGACATAATCCTCCAGAATGATCAAGACACTACTGAAGATCCTGTTCAGTTTTTCCTCTTATGCAAATGTACACATGCAAAAATATCAGATCACACAATGAGGAGTGGTGATGCCTGCTGGGAATGAAAGCATTAGAACTCATTGTAGGAGTCTGCAAGCCATTTAACCATCATTTTGAAATTTCCCAGATTCCCACTACTGCTACTACACCAGTAATACTTATCCAAAGATTTCCCAAAAGATTTGCAGTTTTTACTTCTGAAGTATTCGAATTTTACATTTGGATTTGATGGGACATTAGCACAGGTATATTCAAATTGGTCTCAGTGGACACTACCTATGAACAATGCTGCAAGTCTCATTGTAAAACCTGCACAGTTAGGGGTCTTTTTAGGGGATTTGGAACATTTGGGTTGGGCGCAGGAGCTTTTGATGCTATCAACATAAAAATCACTAGTGCTAAAATGTCCAGGATAGGACCATTAAGTGAACAAGCTCTGATTGGTCAGACCATGGATATAATAAATGGAAAGGATGCAACTACCCATACCTCGACTATTAGTCAAGACTATTGGAAAAAAATCCAGAAGATTTTCAAGGAAATGTATGCTGGTGTTTACAAATCTGTTTCTAATAGCAGCAGTGCCATTGCTTGTGTTACCATGCAGCCCTTTAATATAAATGAACAACAAGCCAACTGGATCCACAGCGGGTATCCTGCTATGTTAGACACCCTGTTATTTGGTTTGTGTCAGTATTGTAAAAAGCATTTTGTCAAAACTTAGAGGTAGCAAGCAAAAGTAGTCTGTTGAGTGGATTTTTTATTAGAGCATCATAAATAGGGGAAATAAAAAAGAACCCATTTACCAATACACCCCATTCTCCATTGTTGTAGCTAATAGAATATGGCTGCCAGTTCAAGGAACCAAAAACATGGATAGCAAAGGTAACCTAAGCAGTATTCATGGATGTACAATGTGGAAACCATGAACATTGCTGCCCTAAATTTAGTAATACAGGACCTCTGTGTGAGTAATACAACCTCAGGTACCTGCTATTTAGGCTAAATGTATGATATGCATTGTTTTACTTAAATTGCATATGTGCTGGGTTTGCTTTGTGATGTTCTCTGTAACAACAGACTGACTTTATAGGAACCAAAGAGCTAATTCACATTGATGCTGTGAATTTGATGCTGGTGGAATTTTGGCATATAACTTGGACAGGACCCTTTGGACCAATATGGGACATGGTATATTTTCAAATTGAAGAACTGGAAAGTTTAATCACCAAATATAAAAAAGCAATTTCTTATCAAAAAGGGATGACTATTGCTATTAGGTACAATGCTCACCAGGTTGTCAAGACTGCAATAGGAACAGAACAGACTGCTAGACATCATCAGCATGACATTTATATGGCTTATCTGCAACTGGCATATTGCATCCTCTGTTCAATCTTACAATCGTTGTATTGTTGTTCTGTATTTTATTTGCTTTCCATTAGTATGTTGCTAACATCACCATGGTGAAAGAATGTTACCGAATAACAAACTATAAAGCTAGACTTCCATGGAAGTGCTCAAAGCTTTCCCCTACCCTTACCCTCAGTGAGGCAAGAGGCATTAACTACCTCCACTTACTGAGGTGTGAGATTTACTAGGCTTTTGGCCTATACCGAGTAGTGGAGCATGGTTGTTCACTTGACCACTTCTTTTGCTGACTGCTTGTCCCAGTAGGAAGGCTAAGACCATTAGTAGTATATATACAGGACTTTACCATCCCAGTCCAAACTTAGGAAAGATATGGCTAATAACCAGAGGAATAAATAGATAAATGCATTCACTCATGGTATATGATGTAGCAAAGGGAGCAACCCAAGTCAGAACCCAGGCCATGGAGGAAGGAATAAGCCAGGCCATCAGTCCAATTCCAATCATACAGCAAGCACCAAGGAAAGCATCATTACACACATAATCATTTTTCTGTCCTAGTCTCCACCTTGTCCCACCATCACTTGGAATTTCTTGCAGCAGACAGTCAAGGAGCCCTTCCATAATACATCTACTATGTAGGTAGGCTTCCCAACACCACTGCAAACAGAGCCAGCTTTTATGCTAGTAACTTGGGAGGCAGGACACCTGATGCTAATGCAGGGGCACGTCGTGGCGATCTCCTAATCAGTTCCCACCCAAGACTGGCCACGCCCTAGGTGAAAACCAATCAGGAAGGTCTTTCTTGCCTGGTTGTGGACATCATCCATATGCCAACCCTCATTGAGGGAATTCACTTCAGGGAACCTAATTCAGGTTCATTCACTTCACCCCAGAAAGCTTTTGGCATTAACAGACAGCTTGTGCTAAAGCCTGAGGTCTGGTGGGTGCAGGGCCATTAGGCTGAAGTGAGAGCGACATGTACACTGGGTGAGAGAGAGAATTTGCCAGTTAGTGCCTTTCTGAGTTAATGTGAATTAATAAAGGTATGAATTAGAGAATTATCAAGCTGGACTAATGTGCTGAAAGGGGATTGAGCCCTTGTTTGATTTTTACCTAATCAGATAATGAAATAAAGATTGGTGCACAGAGTACATTGTCCTTTAAATTTGGGATATCTAAATGAACTTTGATATGTGCATCATCCAGAATCTGCTACATGACATTGTTGGCACTCCATGACTGTTTGTTTAGCAAAGGATAGGTATAGGTTTTAATTCAATTGGTTTCTGTCCCCTAAGACAGAAGTATTTATACGGAGCTGACACCTGTAATAGTACTATGAAAATTGTCATTCTATGTTGGCAATAAAAGAAAATTTTTGTAGTTTTGTCAAGCTCTGATGACAACCTATGTCTTGCTTTCTTGTCTGTATACTCCCAGAACATTAAACATAATAATTTATTAGTGTGTGGAGAAATGATGAGAGAAATGAAAGAGCTTTGCATTCCTTCATTTCCTGTTTTTGTGCTGGGTGGCTTACTGAGATATCAGCTTTCACTGAACAAAAAAATTTCCTTCCCCTAAGAGACTGGAGTCATGCCATCCTACTGCTTCTTGCTTGACAAGTGTATATTAACTTAAATGGTTTGTTTCATCTGCTCCTTCTGGTGCCTTTGTATTAACACCAAGTGACGATTATGAAAGGTCTATTTTTTATTTTCTTCCAGCTTTAGAAGTCATGATCACAGACATACTGTATGGTAATAAGGTATATAATTTCTACAGAATTTTTTTCCTACCCAAAGAATGAGTTAGTCATATGCTGAACAACATACTTCATCTCAATAGAAACACTACAGAAAAGCATAGTCAAACTTAATTTCCTGTACCCCTTTTTTTTCTGTGGTAGCCTAAGCCATTTAGAATTCATGTTTCTCTTTTTTATGAAGTGTTTTTTCTATACAGTCAGGTGAATGAAAGCATGTCAGTTTTCTGTGTAGCATAATTTTCCTGAGAGAAATTATATAATTTAGCAAATTATTCACAACAAGCTTTTTTTTTTTTTTTTATTATAATTAAGTCTACAGTGTGATTGGGGTTTATGCCAGGAAGTGATTCGCTCCTGAGCCAGTTACTATGCACCAATTTTTCTTCATACTGTTCCTTACCAGAGTAGACAGCACAGCCTTGCAGAACACCTCTGAGAGTGAACCATGGCTCAGTACCTCTGCATCAGTACCTCTGATTCAAACGCGGCGAACTCGTGTTCACAGCGAGACAGCGGCAGCG